>NC_090052.1:2633576-2675058 GCF_038355195.1 Osmerus mordax | reverse complement strand
TGAGGTGTGAAGATGCATGGACAGCCAGCCAGCCAGGCTGGCAGACAGACAGACAGACAGACAGACAGACAGGCAGACATACGACCAGGCAGACAGGCAGACAGGCAGACAGACATACGACCAGCAGACAGGCAGACAGACATTACGACCAGGCAGACAGACAACCTGGCAGACAGGCATACGACCAGGCAGACAGACAGACAGACAGGACAGACAGGCAGACAGACAACCAGGCAGACAGACATACGACCAGGCAGACAGGCAGACAGACAACCAGGCAGACAGACATACGACAGGCAGGCAGAACAGGCAGACAACCAGGCAGGCAGGCAGACAGACAGATCCTCATCTCAGTTACATAGGCCCAGTGTTCACCATGCTATGCTGCAGCATCTACAAACCACACAAGCAGCTCTGGAGTGAAGGGAGGCTATGTGTGTGTGTGTGTGTGTGTGTGTGTGTGTGTGTGTGTGTGTGTGTGCGAGTTGTGTGTGTGTGGTGTGTGTGTGTGTGTGTGTGCGAGTGCGAGTGTGTTGTGTGTGTGTGTGTGTGTGTGTGTGTGCGTGCCCAGGGAGAAGAAAGAGAAAGAGAGAGACAGATTGTTGTGACAGGAGGAGCCATGGGTTCTGTTCGGACTAGCCTCAGATGAGTGTTGTTAAAGCAACACTATGAATAGTGTTACTGCTGCATAAGCCAGACCATAAACCACAGAAAGACAGTACTTTTGGCACGCCAGTCTTTCTCGACTAATAAGCTATCGTGTACGGCATTCGTCCAATATGACAAAGATTCATCATGTTGCTACCACACACCAAGAGTCGTCTTTAGCTGTTGCCCTTTTTTGTGGCGTTTGGTGGCGGCAAACACAAAATGGAGGTTGCCCAATTGTTGGGTGGTCGATTCTGGCTAAGCATGTGTCGAGGAAATGGGATTTTATCCCAAAGCTCGCTTGTGCCATCTGGTGGGACATCCTATTGCAGTGCAGGCAGATAATGATAAAGTGTGATGCAATCTGCACAATACAGTTAAACACACCTAAGAGCACACAATGTACACAATATATATAGTAAATAAATAAATTTACCAAACTGAATATCCACAGTACCATTTGCTGAAATGGTATCATTTGTGACGACAAGGTTTGTGATATCCAGCTATTGTCCAGGGAATCGGGCTAGTAATCCGAAGGTTGCCAGTTCGATTCCCCGGTCATGCCAACTGACGTTGTGTCCTTGGGCAAGGCACTTCTCCCTACTTGCCTCGGGGAATGTCCCTGTACTTACTGTAAGGTCGCTCTGGATAAGAGCGTCTGCTAAATGACTAAATGTAAATGTATTGTCCAGTGTGGGCCCATGTTGGAGGTTTCTGTGAGGGAGGTTTGTCGATAGCAGCTGGGATCGATAGAGAGAAAACGTCTTTCTGACTATCTATCCGTTGTCTAATGGGTCGGGGCTAGGTGGTATTGATCCACAAAGTTCTGCTGGAGGACAATACAGAACCTGGTTCCGCTGACCAAGACCCCCATCATGGTCATTAGGACCTGGCCATAAAATAAAATAAACGACAGAACACGCATCTTTGGTTGTTAGGCAGTACATTACATTTAGTCATTTTAGCAGACGCTCTATCCAGAGCGACTTACAGTAAGTACAGGGACATTCCCCCGAGGAAAGTAGGGTGAAGTGCCTTGCCCAAGGACACAGCGTCATTTGGCACGGCCGGGAATCGAACTGGTGACCTTCAGATTACTAGCCTGATTTCCGAACCGCTCAGCCACCTGACTCCCAGTAGACTAGTGCTAAGAGAAGGCCATGTCGCTTGGACGAATACATGCGTGAGGCTTGTTCACCTTGTAGTGCATTCTGTAGTGCATTCTGGGTACAGTACGTGCAGATAAGCCTTCCTCGCAGTTCATTCAAGACTCGGTTGTCTCCCGAGTTCAGCTGAAGGCTAAACACTGTGTACAGCCTGCAAACACAGACGTGCAGCGTAGTGACAGAGTGAACCGCGAGGCCGGTGTGAGTGAGGTCTCCCCCGCCGTCTCTCCTCCCCCCAGACGGGAGAGTACGCCACGGACGAGGAGGAGGAGATGAGCCCCATGTTCCCCAACGCCATCGAGGTGTTCGACCTGGCCGAGAACGAGGACATGCTGTCGCCCGTGGAGATGGACCCCGAGAAGCTGGCTCACAAGTTCAAAGAGGTGAGACCACCTGGAGCCGCGAGGAGGCTAGGAAGGAGAGAGACATGCAGGGGCCTGGGAGAGAGACCACCATGGACACAGCAAACACACAAACATAAGACACATCTATGTCGATACCAAGCTGACAATACTTGAAATTAACTGTTAGGTCATCATTTGACATATTCCCCTCCCTCTCTCCCTCCCTCTATCCCTACCTCCTTCTCTCTCTCCCTCCCTCTCTCCCTCCCTCCTTCCCTCTCTCCCTCCCTCTCTCTTTCTCTCTCTTTCTCTCTCTCTGCAGCTTCAGATCAAGCATGCTGTCACCCAGGCTGAGATTCAGCAGTTGAAGAGAAAGGTAGGACCACAGCCCGCCCTCCACGACTCCCTGACCAGCCCTCCTACGACCCCCTGACCAGCCCTCCTACAACCCCCTGACCAGCCCTCCTACGACCCCCTGACCAGCCCTCCTACGACCCCCTGACCAGCCCTCCTACAACCCCCTGACCAGCCCTCCTACAACCCCCTGACCAGCCCTCCTACGACCCCCTGACCAGCCCTCCTACAACCCCCTGACCAGCCCTCCTACGACCCCCTGACCAGCCCTCCTACGACCCCCTGACCAGCCCTCCTACAACCCCCTGACCAGCCCTCCTACAACCCCCTGACCAGCCCTCCTACGACCCCCTGACCAGCCCTCCTACGACTCCCTTACCAGCCCTCCTACAACCCCCTGACCAGCCCTCCTACGACCCCCTGACCAGCCCTCCTACAACCCCCTGACCAGCCCTCCTACGACCCCCTGACCAGCCCTCCTACAACCCCCTGACCAGCCCTCCTACGACCCCCTGACCAGCCCTCCTACGACCCCCTGACCAGCCCTCCTACAACCCCCTGACCAGCCCTCCTACGACCCCCTGACCAGCCCTCCTACGACTCCCTTACCAGCCCTCCTACGACCCCCTGACCAGCCCTCCTACGACCCCCTGACCAGCCCTCCTACGACTCCCTGACCAGCCCTCCTACGACCCCCTGACCAGCCCTCCTACTACCCCCTGACCAGCCCTCCTACGACCCCCTGACCAGCCCTCCTACGACCCCCTGACCAGCGGTGGTCCTCATCACTGACGTTGTTCTCCTACTGTTCCCCTTCACATCCCCCTTTCCCTCCTGTACACCCTCACACACCCTCACACGCCCTCACACGCACTCACAACTCAAACACCCGCACACACCACTCACTCGCACACGTGCACGCTCATACACCCACACGCACACACACACCACTCACTCTCACACACACGCACTCTCTCACACACACACACACTCATCCTCAAACACCTACACACACACACACACCACTCACTGTCACACACACACTCTCTCACACACACACTCTCTCACACACACACACTCTCTCACACACAGCTGGCTCACGCCGAGCAGGACAAGCTGCGCTGGCGCATGGAGCGCGCTCAGCTGGAGCAGAACGTGCGGGAGAACAAGGAGCGCATGGAGAAGCTGGAGGGCTACTGGATGGAGGCCCAGTCGCTGTGCCAGGCGGTGGACGAGCACCTGAAGGAGACCCAGGCGCAGTACCAGACCCTGGAGCGCAAGTACAGCAAGGCCAAGCGCCTCATCAAGGACTACCAGCAGAAGTAAGGAGGGACCGGGGGATGGGGGGGGGATTCTGGGGGATGTAGTTTGCGTGACTGGTAGTGGGGGGGGAGGGGGGGGGGGCAGGTGGGGAGGTGGTGGGGAGAGGTGGTTTCTTGCCGTGTCACAGTCATTGCTGTGTTGTGTTTGTCATCGACGTGACGGTGTTGAGACACCGTTGCTAGGTAGAAGGTGAGGGTTGGGACCCTGTTGTGAGCGCGCTGTGACCGTGTGGTTGTGTTCCAGGGAGATAGAGTACCTGAAGAAGGAGACGGCTCAGCGTCGGGCCCAGGAGGAGACAGAGTCCTCTCACAAGGAACAGGCAGACACCTTGCAGGGCCAGGTGTGTGTGTGTGAGTGTGTTTGTGTGTGAGTGTGTGTGTGAGTGGGCGGGTCTGTGTGTGCATGTGTGTGTGGTTGTTTCTGTGTGTCTGCGAGTGTACAGCTGTGTGTGTGTGTGTGTGTGTGACTGCTCCACGTCCTGCACGAGGCTCCTGTCAACCCGCTGCTGTCTCCTCCTTCCTCCTGCAGATCTCGGACCTGGAGACCAAGGTGGACGCTCTGAAGACCTCCGAGCCCTCATAGACCTCCTCCTCCCCTCTCCTCTCCTCTCCTCTCCCCCCCCCCCTCCTCCTCCTCCTTCCAGATAGGAAGGACTCCACACTGGGGCCTGTCTTTGTCCAGACAAGATGTTCCGATGGGCTCCTGGGGAAAACAAACAGAGAAGAGGGAAGGAGAGGGAAACTCACGGAGCACCAGTTGGGGTGGGGGTCAGGGTGGGGGGCGGGGTTGGGGGGGGGGGGGGGGTGGAGGGGGGCGGGTGGAGGTGGGGCATTGGGGGCACCTGCAAGAAGAAAGAAACCACAAACCAACACCAGAATGTTTTCATTGTCTATAATTGGCTTAGAGCTCGGTGAGTCCATCCGAGAGATCCACCAACTTCCCTCTCCCCCTCCTACGGCTTACAGTGTTCCTGTGGACCCCGGAGGCTTGCCTGGCTCCTACCTTCTCTACAGTATTTCCTCGTATTATCGACATGAAACAACTAACCAGGAGTAATATCATAGCCCTCTCTACTGGCCAGACTGGTGTATTGACTAACTGAATTTGGGGAAAACTGGACAAGAAAAAACTGGACAGCTGCTTAAGCTTCGTGGTTTGGACTCCCAGGAACACAACAGCGCCTCCGACCCCCTCTCCTACTGAACAGCGACCCCTGGGGGCAGGGAATGGAATAACCCAGACTGTCTCTGGTTGGAGCGTGTACAGTGATAGACTGGATGGATATTGACTTTTGTTTGTATATATTCTTGACGTGTATTTAAAAGTGTTTCAAAGGCTTAAGCAATGGGGAAGGGGGGGGGCTGGTAAGGAGATATGCGGGAGGGATAATGGGGAGCTATACAGACGTACAGTTCAGTGTACATTTACATTTAGTCATTTAGGAGACGCTCTTATCCAGAGCGACTTACAGTAAGTACAGGGACATTCCCCCGAGGCAAGTAGGGTGAAGTGCCTTGCCCAAGGACACAACTTCATTTGGCACAGCCGGGAATCGAACTGGCAACCTTCACATTACTAGCCCGACTCCCTCACCGCTCAGCCACCTGACTCACCTGAGTATAGATAGAAGCAGGTCTGTCCATCACTTTTTCTATTAGCGTAATGGCAAACAGGGTGTGAATATGTTGGTTTTACTTACGTGCAACTCATGTTTGGTCAAGAGAATTGTTGACGGACAGCGTTAAGGATGGCTTTGCGCTCTGCTTGGTATAAATTCTGATTCTGGGTGTTTTTGCGCCTCGGCAAATAAGGTCTCAACTAGAGGAGGGGCGGAGCTTTGGCCGGGTGTGAGGGGATTGGCTGTCGGTTGACAGGAACCAGGAACAGGGGATGTTGTGGCTGAAGTCACAGAGCATCTCTGTGAAGGAGGAGGTGCTAAATTAGGGAGAAGTGTGGTGGTCTCCTCTCCTGGTCTCCTCTCCTGGTCTCCTTTCCTCATCTCCTCTCCTCCTGAGCTCTGCTCTGAACATGCAGATACTACAGACCACCAGTGGAGGTGAGCATAAGGGGTGCCCTGGTGACTCACTGGATAAGCGCGTTCACCCCGTAAGCCTAAAGCCTAACACTGGGGTCTGGGTTCGAATCCAGTCCCCTTCCTGTACGGCTTCCCCTATCCCTCTCCTTGCCTTCCTGTCTCTCTCTCCCCAACTGTCAAGAAATGTGGATACTGGATACTGTGAAGGAGCGAAACGAGGATTGAGGAGACCACGAGGGCAGGACTGGAGCGAGGAAGCTGCAGTAGAGAGCGTGGAGAACGTCCGAATCGACTCTGTGTATAATAGCTGCTCTCACTTGAACCTCAAAACACCTGTCTGCTGCCTTGTTACCACTCTGCTGCTCCCCTCTGTCAACGACCTCGCCCACGACCTCGCCCCTGACCTCACCCCCGACCTCACCCTTCTGGTCACCTCCACCCTGACGTCGCTGCCCTCTCAGCTTCACTGTCTGCCGGCTCCTCGAGGCTCATCTCCATCAGCTAGCATCCACCACCCACCCCAACTCTCCACACCAAGTCATCCACCACCCACCCCAACTCTCCACACCAAGTCATCCACCACCCACCCCAACTCTCCACACCAAGTCATCCACCACCCACCCCAACTCTCCACACCAAGTCATCCACCACCCACCCCAACTCTCCACACCAAGTCATCCACCACCCACCCCAACTCTCCACACCAAGTCATCCACCACCCACCCCAACTCTCCACACCAAGTCATCCACCACCCACCCCAACTCTCCACACCAAGTCATCCACCACCCACCCCAACTCTCCACACCAAGTCAGGTCTGTAAACTCATAAGGTTGCCTGTCTGCCCTCGCTAAAGAAACCGTGGGATGGGGATGCTGTCCATATACGACGAAAACAAACCCAGATCAGCGTTTGTGTGTGTGTGTGTGTGTGTGTGTTAGAGGAAGCTGGCTAGTGCCTCGCAATGCAGTATTAGTGGGTATGTCTGGGTGGGTCAGATAGATAGCTGGTATGCTATCATGTGTAGACAATGACATCGAGGCACGTCCTCTTGTTCAGATTCTCTCGAAACAGGCACTTCTGAGTTTAACCGCACAGTTGGCCTCTTTGTCCACTGATGATTTTAGCTTTAGACACAAGCAAAAGACAAGCAAGTCGAAGTGCACTTCACAGTGACCCCAATGCACTTAACAAAGAAAATAACGGCAACTAAAATATATAGCGAAAGGCAATGAAAGAGGACTGGAGATGTCAACGGGACGACGAGGAACGCTTCTTTGAAACGCGTGTGGGAGCCGAGTGACTGGCCCGCCTCTCCCACGTCTCTCTCCTGCTGCTCTCCCTCCGGCTTCGCGCCTTCTCTCTCCGAGAGCGGGGGGTACCGCGCGGGGTGACGGATACTGTTCACTTTCGGCCGCAGCTCCGTCAGCTCTCGCGCTACACTCCGCGGCGTCGACGTTCCGAGTGGGTCGGGGAGAGAGAGGAAGGCTTGTTTACAGCGGAGGACGGACGCCCTTTCTCTCTCCCCCGTCCTCAACGTCGCGGTTTCTGTGAGTAACTCAAGGGCCCACCGACATTCACTGACAACTGGACCGCACAAAACATGCGCGCACATATTCCTCCTCTAGATAGCTAGCTAGCTAGCTACCATATCAGCTGTGCGTCAACCACAGTGTCTGCAGTCACAGCGCTGTACCGAGCAGGACTGGCCTCTAGGTGGCAGCAGTGAGATCATGAGTGACTAGTTCACTCAGAGGGACAGACAAGTCGAGTCTCTCTTCGGAGGACACGGACTGTAACATAACAACCCAATTCTTAAGACTGTCCTTCTTAGGCGTGGTCACACCAAGATATCCTCTCACGCAGTAACTTCCGTTGTTATGACATGTCTACTGTCCGGTGATGATATCATAGTATTAACATACTGTAACATACTAACATTCTGCCTGAGGACTCCGTTCAGAAGCGTGAACCTTTGGCCCAAGTGGCCTGTCAGAACAGAGACGCTGGGAAGTTCTAGAACGGAACCATTAGAGCTAGGTTTACTTCTCATTCCACATTCCAATTTATTCTTTTCCATTTTTTTCTCTCTCCATGATGGAGACCATGCTTGTCTCTGTGGAGGCTTTGTTGTGTTGGAACCCTGCATCTAGTAAGGGGCGGATCTTCAGACCGCAGGGACGGAAGTTTCATTTGCGCTTTGAGTGCAAGAAAGGCGCATTACAAATAAAATGTATTATTATTATCTATGAAAAATTGCAAATCTGCCACCACCACCCCCCCCCCCCCCTCCCCCCCCCCCCACACACACACACACACACAGACACACACAGACACACACACACACACACACACACACACTCTTTTTATTGAGAACATTATATTGAACGGCTGCATCCTCAGTTATTTCAAAAAGATGCCCCGCCCACATTTGAAAACAAGCCTTTGCCCCTGGCCTCTGGACATCATAGTTTTCACTGTCAACATGTTCAGCTGGAGCCTGACTATAGCGCCGCTGTGTGGAAGGCTGCATCCTAGTCCTCATCTTCTCTCTGATTACTACACAAACACGACTACAAAAGCAAAAAAAGACAAACACAAAATATAGTTCACAGACTTTGGTTGACAGAGGTGTGCTTTATTTACCTTGTCAGGCACAGTGGACCAATGAAATAGTGCCAAAAGTGCAAGCTCTGCATGTAAGGCAATTCAAATCAAGTGCACCGTTTAAGTATTTCAAAGATTTGAAACATGTATTTCGACGTCAATCTGCTTCTGTCTTTAAAACGTCATATTATTTGTCTTGCATAATTTACTGTCATCATTAATAAATACAGATGTGGAATTCCAGTGTGATGTGTCTTTTGTCAGTGTGGCTAAACACAGCAGGAGGCTGAAATTTACATTTAGTCATTTAGCAGACGCTCTTATCCAGAGCGACTTACAGTAAGTACAGGGACATTCCCCCGAGGCAAGTAGGGTGAAGTGCCTTGCCCAAGGACACAATGTCATTTGGCACGGCTGGGAATCGAACTGGCAACCTTCAGATTACTAGCCCGACTCCCTCACCGCTCAGCCACCTGACTCCCAATTGGACCCAAGTTATGGTCACAGTTTTACATAACAAAACATAAGCAGATGCTATATGTCTAAATCAAGCACAAGCCATAGCTGTGTACAGCCTGCAAACACAGACGTGCAGCGTAGTGTCAGTGAACCGCGAGACCGGTGTGAGTGAGGTCTCCCCCGCCGTCTCTCCTCCCCCCAGACGGGAGAGTACGCCACGGACGAGGAGGAGGAAATGAGCCCCATGTTCCCCAACGCCATCGAGGTGTTCGACCTGGCCGAGAACGAGGACATGCTGTCGCCCGTGGAGATGGACCCCGAGAAGCTGGCCCACAAGTTCAAAGAGGTGAGACCACCTGGAGCCGCGAGGAGGCTAGGAAGGAGAGAGACATGCAGGGGCCTGGGAGAGAGACCAGCAAAGACTCTCTTCTCCTTTTGTAAAATGTCACAGTGTAGGCCTACTTTTTTCACAGTCAAACATAAAACAACACACAAATATGAAGCAAAAAAAGTTTTATTTCGGTACACACAGAGAACAGTACAGTACTGTAAACTGGCCTGCTCAACCCCCCCCCCCCCCCCTCCCCCTTCACAAAAAGGAATTAGGCATCACGCCTCTGGTTCCTGTCTGGCCAGAGGGCCTCATCCACATCACAGGTAATGTTCTCCCTGAGAGCCTCATCCACATCACAGGTAATGTTCTCCCTGAGAGCCTCATCCACATCACAGGTAATGTTCTCCCTGAGGGCCTCATCCACATCACAGGTAATGTTCTCGCTGAGGGCCTCATCCACATCACAGGTAATGTTCTCCTTGAGGGCCTCATCCACATCACAGGTAATGTTCTCCCTGAGGGCCTCATCCACATCACAGGTAATGTTCTCCCTGAGGGCCTCATCCACATCACAGGTAATGTTCTCCCTGAGAGCCTCATCCACATCACAGGTAATGTTCTCCCTGTCCAAGCAGCGCTGGAAGAAACTCCTCGAGTGGCGCATGAAGCCCTGACAGGCCTCAACACTCACGTCGCCAAAAGCCTCCTCCTTGTCCTCCTCTTCCTCCTCCTTGTCCTCCTTGTCCTCCTCTTCCTCCTCCTTGTCCTCCTCCTCCTCTTCCTCCTCTTCCTCCTCCTCTTCCTCCTCCTTGTCCTCCTCTTCCTCCTCCTCTTCCTCCTCCTTGTCCTTCTCTTCCTCTTCTTCCTCCTCCTCTTCCTCCTCTTCCTCCTCCTCTTCCTCCTCTTTCTCCTCCTCCTTGTCCTCCTCTTCATCCTTGTCCTCCTCCTCCTTGTCCTCTTCATCCTTGTCCTCCTCCTCCTCTTCCTTCTCTCTGTCCTCCTACTCCTCCTCCTTGTCCCCCTCCTTCTTGTCCTCCTATTCCTCCTCCTCCTCCCCCTCTCAGCCCTCTCCTTCTCTGGTTGTCGATCCCTTCAAAGTTCTCCGTTGTTCACCAAACAAAACAGAGGCTCAATGCACTTTTATGCTGCAGTCCTGATTGCAAATTGCTCAACAGACCTGAATGTTTAGAGATTTGAATATTTGTGTGTTGTAGGTTGATTTTAATTGAGAAGTGTGTCCAACAACTGAACATTGTGTGTAGTGTTTTGACAAGGTGATGTATAATTGACATCAGTGTGTAAACAAGGAAAGTCAGAGTCTAATGCAGATAAGGGAGTCTGAAGTAGTGCCAAATTCGGTGGAGCGATTGTTACATGAAGTGAAGGTTGTGCAAATTGTGCCGAATTTTCGCTTTTTGTGTGTTAACAACTGAGAAAAACTGTAAATGCAGCTAAATGAAATATGAATTTGCCATATTCTTACAAATGGTATATTTATCTACATTTGAGCTATATGGTTGGCATCATTGACATATTAAAAAAAATGCTGGGTACATACAAACTCTTTCTCATGAAAATCTAAATGGATTTGTTACTATAATCTTATGAATGTTAAGGTAGATTTTTGCCAATTGAATTTATATAAGATTAACCGAAATAATTAACTACTATGTTTTACAATCAGCACAACAATACCAGACAAATTAATGTGTAAATATAGAAGGTATATAAAGGTAAAATATATGATTAGATAGAAGTCAAAAGGAGAGATCTATGTTCCCCGGTAGATCACTGGGTTTGGCGTGTTCCACACGGGTCCCACACACAGTGGTTCGGGTTCCAGCTCAGGACATTTCTACATGTCTTCCTCTCTCATTCCCACGACAGCCTTCACAAGTGGACGATACAACACTTCAGGGTATCTCAAGGACACAATAATTAACTTTTACCTGTGCCATCTTCAACCTATAACATGGGCCAAAACAAGGCAGTACATTATTGTATCAATGATCCATGATCAGAGCGACACTGCTGTAAGAGTATGTCACAGGTGGCCTAGTCTACAAGAATGTTGTTAAACCATCCAAACCTGTTCTACCTGATCTACTTTCTATTTCACCTGACACACAAACTTCTTTCCTTCGTCGTCTGCTAGGCTTCGTCGTGTCGGTATAGGTAAGTTAAAAGTCGATTGAAAATGTAATTAATTATTAACCTGATTAACTAAATTAATAAACTGTAACAATGGGCTACAATATAAACAGGGAAGAACATGCTGGATCTTAACAGATAGTTAAGATTTGACCTGTATTCCAAGTACACAAGTAGGTTGATTAATAAACCTACATATCATGTCGTGTCACCATGGTAACATTACCTTTTGGCATGTTTTATATATTTAGACCCTGCCTGCTCTTCATTCTCTCCATGAGTAAAGAGAGGAGAAGGATTATCAACTATGGCTTCAGGTAAACGGTCTTCGTTGAAGTGTTTCAGCCCAAAAATTATTAACCATAACCAGGAAGTTCATCATGTTAGCAGTTACGGATACATTTGAAGATTTTCATTGCACCATGTCACCTGTAAAAATGAACAGGATATTATGTAATCTGATGAAGAACACACTGTTCTTCATCAACAGTTTTACCCTAACCCTTACCAGTCCTTATGCAATCTCTGTTAGCCCTTTGTCTTTCTCTATCTCACTTTATCTCAATCTGTCTCATGCATCTATATTTCCCCCCTCTCTCTCTCTTGCCCTTGCTCTCTCTCTCTCTCTCTCTCTCTCTCTCTCTCTCTGTCTCTGTCTCTCTCTCTCTCTCTCTGTCTCTCTCTCTGACAGGTGAGTCCCTCCACCTCTCAGAGCTGAGGATTGTGCTGCTGGGGTGGAGATATGCAGGGAAGAGTTCATCAGGGAACACCATCCTGGGCAGAGAGGAGTTTGACCTGAGGACAGGTGCTCAGTGTGTGAAGAGACGGGGAGAAGTAGCAGGGAGGCAGGTCACTGTGGTCGACACTCCAGGATGGTCGAGGGATCACCCTGTAGAGAGGTCTACTGAGCTGGTTAAACAGGAGATAGTACGCAGTGTGTCTCTGTGTCCTCCAGGACCCCACACTCTCCTCCTGGTTATAGGGCCGGATCGATCATTCCGAGAGGAAGAGAGAAGATCAGTAGAGGGACACCTGCAGCTTCTCAGTGAGAGAGTCTGGAGTCACACTATAGTGCTGTTCACCTATGGGGACTGTCTGGGAGACACAACCATTGAGCAGCACATTGAGACAGAAGGGAAGGCCCTCCAGTGGCTTGTTGAGAAATGTGGGAACAGGTATCATGTCCTCAACAATGAGAACAGGGGTGATGACACTCAAGTCACTGAGTTGTTGGACAAGATGGAGGAGATGGTGGCAGGAAACAGAGGAGGCCACTATGAGATGGACAGAGAGATCCTGGAGAAGATCGAGGAGAGAAGGAGGGCAGAGGAAGAGAGAGCACAACAGAGGCTGATGAAGGTGCAGGAGCAGAGAGAGACTCTCAGATCACTAATGGGTGAGTTGCTTTCAGTGTCCACCCAGAGTCTTGGTGTGAATAGCCTAACCAATGTGACATGCAGTATACTGTATAGACTGGTTATAATATGCGAAAACGTAATTTCAAATATTGAGGAACAACATTGTGCATAATGTACATATCAGTAAATTGTTGTTTTTTGTAGGATGCGTTCATCTGAACAGAGATCATTTCGGCAACTCACATTATTACTATGTGATGTAGATGCTTCACTCAAACAACCTGTAAAATCAGATCATTGTAAACTTCACAAAGAAAATGCAATCTCTGTTAGCCCTTTGTCTTTCTCTATCTCACTTTATCTCAATCTGTCTCATGCATCTATATTTCCCCCCTCTCTCTCTCTTGCCCTTGCTCTCTCTCTCTCTCTCTCTCTCTCTCTCTCTCTGTCTCTCTCTCTGACAGGTGACTCCCTCCATCTCTCAGATCTGAGGATTGTGCTGCTGGGGGGGAGATATGCAGGGAAGAGTTCATCAGGAAACACCATCCTGGGCAGAGAGGAGTTTGACCTGATGACAGCTGCTCAGTGTGTGAAGAGACAGGGAGAAGTAGCAGGGAGGCAGGTCACTGTGGTCGACACTCCAGGATCGTGGAGGAATCTCCCTGTAGAGTGGAGTACTGAGCTGGTTAAACAGGAGATAGTACGCAGTGTGTCTCTGTGTCTTCCAGGACCCCACACTCTCCTCCTGGTTATAGGGTTGCATCGATCATTCTCAGAGGAAGACAGAAGATCAGTAGAGGGACACCTGCAGCTTCTCACTGAGAGAGTCTGGAGTCACACTATAGTGCTGTTCACCTATGGGGACTGTCTGGGAGACACAACCATTGAGCAGCACATTGAGAGAGAAGGGAAGGTCCTCCAGTGGCTTGTTGAGAAATGTGGGAACAGGTATCATGTCCTCAACAATGAGAACAGGGGTGATGACACTCAGGTCACTGAGCTGTTGGACAAGATGGAGGAGATGGTGGCAGGAAACAGAGGAGGCCACTATGAGATGGACAGAGAGATCCTGGAGAAGATAGAGGAGAGAAGGAGGGCAGAGGAAGAGAGAGCACAACAGAGGCTGATGAAGGTGCAGGAACAGAGAGAGACTCTCAGATCACTAATGGGTGAGTTTCTTTCAGTGTCCACCCAGAGTCTTGGTGTGAATAGCCTAATAAATGTGACATGCAGTATACTGTATAGACTGGTTATAATATGCAAAAACGTAATTTCAAATATTGAAGAACAACATTGTGCATCATGTACATATCAGTAAATTGTTGTTTTTTGTAGGATACGTTCATCTGAACAGAGATCATTTCTGCCACTCACATTATTACTATGTGGTGTAGATGCTTCACTCAAACAACCTGTAAAATCAGATCATTGTAATTTTCGTAAAGAAAATGCAATCTCTGTTAGCCCTTTGTCTTTTTCTATCTCACTTTATCTCAATCTGTCTCATGCATCTATATTTCCCCCCTCTCTCTCTTGCCCTTGCTCTCTCTCTCTCTCTGTCTCTCTCTCTGACAGGTGACTCCCTCCATCTCTCAGAGCTGAGGATTGTGCTGCTGGGGGGGAGAGATGCAGGGAAGAGTTCATCAGGAAACACCATCCTGGGCAGAGAGGAGTTTGACCTGAGGATAGCTGCTGAGTGTGTGAAGAGACAGAGAGAAGTAGCAGGGAGGCAGGTCACTGTGGTCGACACTCCAGGATGGTGGAGGAATCTCCCTGTAGAGTTGAGTACTGAGCTGGTTAAACAGGAGATAGTACGCAGTGTGTCTCTGTGTCCTCCAGCACCCCACACTCTCCTCCTGGTTATAGGGCCGGATCGATCATTCCGAGAGGAAGAGAGAAGATCAGTAGAGGGACACCTGCAGCTTCTCAGTGAGAGCGTCTGGAGTCACACTATAGTGCTGTTCACCGACACAACCATTGAGCAGCACATTGAGAGACAAGGGAAGGCCCTCCAGTGGCTTGTTGAGAAATGTGGGAACAGGTATCATGTCCTCAACAATGAGAACAGGGGTGATGACACTCAAGTCACTGAGTTGTTGGACAAGATGGAGGAGATGGTGGCAGGAAACAGAGGAGGCCACTATGAGATGGACAGAGAGATCCTGGAGAAGATCGAGGAGAGAAGGAGGGCAGAGGAAGAGAGAGCACAACAGAGGCTGATGAAGGTGCAGGAGCAGAGAGAGACTCTCAGATCACTAATGGGTGAGTTGCTTTCAGTGTCCACCCAGAGTCTTGGTGTGAATAGCCTAACCAATGTGACATGCAGTATACTGTATAGACTGGTTATAATATGCGAAAACGTAATTTCAAATATTGAGGAACAACATTGTGCATAATGTACATATCAGTAAATTGTTGTTTTTTGTAGGATGCGTTCATCTGAACAGAGATCATTTCGGCAACTCACATTATTACTATGTGATGTAGATGCTTCACTCAAACAACCTGTAAAATCAGATCATTCTAAACTTCACAAAGAAAATGCAATCTCTGTTAGCCCTTTGTCTTTCTCTATATCACTTTATCTCAATCAGTCTCATGCATCTATATTTACTCTCTCTCTCTCTCTTGCCCTTGCTCTCTCTCTCTCTCTCTCTCTCTCTCTCTCTCTCTCTCTCTCTCTCTCTCTCTCTCTCTCTCTCTCTCTCTCTCTCTCTCTCTCTCTCTCTCTCTCTCTCTCTCTCTCTCTCTCTCTCTCTCTCTCTCTCTCTCTCTCTCTCTCTCTCTCTCTCTCTCTCTCTCTCTCTCTCTCTCTCTCTCTCTCTCTCTCTCTCTCTCTCTCTCTCTCTCTCTCTCTCTCTCTCTCTCTCTCTCTCTCTCTCTCTCTCTCTCTCTCTCTCTCTCTCTCTCTCTCTCTCTCTCTCTCTCTCTGACAGGTGACTCCCTCCATCTCCCAGAGCTGAGGATTATGCTGCTGGGGGCGAGATATGCAGGGAAGAGTTCATCAGGAAACACCATCCTGGGCAGAGAGAAGTTTGACCTGAGGACAGGTGCTCAGTGTGTGAAGAGACGGGGAGAAGTAGCAGGGAGGCAGGTCACTGTGGTCGACACTCCAGGATGGAGGAGTCTCCCTGTAGAGAGTACTACAGAGCTTGTTAAACAGGAGATGGTACGCGGTGTGTCTCTGTGTCCTCCAGGACCCCACACTCTCCTCCTGGTCATACGGCTGGATCTCTCATTCCTAGAGGAACACAGAAGATCAGTAAAGGGACACCTGCAGCTTCTCAGTGAGAGAGTCTGGAGTCACACTATAGTGCTGTTCACTCATGGGGACCGTCTGGGAGACACAACCATTGAGCAGCACATTGAGAGAGAAGGGAAGGCCCTCCAGTGGCTTGTTAAGAAATGTGGGAACAGGTATCATGTCCTCAACAATAATAACAGGGGTGATGACACTCAGGTCACTGAGCTGTTGGACAAGATGGAGGAGATGGTGGCAGGAAACAGAGCAAATGTGTTTTACCAGACGTCACTACTGCCTGTGACAAGAGCTGGGAGCTACGACTTCCTCTATCCAAATAGTGAGTATTGACTGTTTATTGTACTAACAGCAGATCTGGCACATATATAAGTGTATTACCTAACCCTAAATGTGGAATGAGAGAAGGGAAAAACAGAAGGGAAGACAATACAAATATTCGAACACAGGCAGAAATATAAATGTAGAAATATGTGTCTATAACAAGAACCAATTCAATACCCATAATTGTAATATTCCATGTGCTACTTTCTTATTTCAAATACATACTATGTAGTACAGTACTTTAGCAAACAGTCAGTTGTCAGTCTTTTGTTATCCTTGTTTAGTTATTTGTATGTTGTTGTTGTGCAGTGAGTGGAGACAGCAGAGCTGAGAGAGATTATCATTCTGGTTGGAGATCTGAAGCTGGATCACTGCTGAGCCTTGAGGGTAAGATGCCTGTCTGTCTGTCTGCCTGACTAGATACTTTACCTACCTTGCAGCCTACTTGTCTGTTAGTTTGCCTGTATTTGTCCATCAGTCAGTTGAATGTTCCATATGTGGTCCCTGAGTAGGAATCTAACCACTCAGTGACCTATGCACTTTTGTAAAGCTCTCTTTTGGAAGTCGCTTTGGATAAAAGCGTCTGCTAAATGCATAAATGTAAATGTAACCAGCCCAGTATCTGACCTGCTGTGTTTCTCTACAGAGTGGAGAGATGGTAGATCTGATCTCCGGTCTCTGAGCTCTGGCTACGGTTCCCTGACCTCCACACTTTCTCACCTCAGCTCAGAGAGTAACCCACACAGATCTCCACACACCAGATTAACCCCTGAACCTGCACACAGCAGGGAACCACAAGGACCGGTACGTAGACTACTAGATTATCTGTTCAGGTACTTTCATACTTAATTATTAAGACTCAGCTTCACAAAAGAATTATATTATTCCTGGCTCATTGGTTATTTTTATAATCCACAGTCCAATTTTTTTTATGAGATGGAAGTTTTCAGTATCAAAACAAATTCAATTGGCATACAACGATGTGGAGTATTGACAGTATTGCAGACTAAGGTTTGTAGTTGTATACATTTTTGTTTCTTTTTTCCAGATCCTAACTTTTGTGATACCTGAATTCACCTCACAACCTTCAGAGACTTTATACAGGTGACTGTTCAATTCCCTGGTATCAGAGGCATTATTCATCTCCTCTGTATTTTTACCATGAAGGTGATTACCACTGTTGTCCTGTGTCCCCCAGGCTCCAGTGCCCCCATGCAGGGTTGTTCCAGTGCAGGTTGACAGGTCTGGCCTTTCAGATGGAGGGAGAGGGGGAGGTGCTCTACAAAACTGTCCAATGGGATGAAGGTCTGCTGCACTCCACAGGCCAGACCCCTGCAGGACCCCTGTTCAACATCAGCTGTCCTCAGGGCTCTGTCTGCCAGCTGCACCTCCCACACTGTGAGATTCCCTCTGGTGAGTTCCACACCTCTCACAACCCAGTAATACCACGCTTACCCTACTCAGCTCTGAAATACTGCTGACTGAAACATTGCTGTCTTACAGGAGAGGGGGTTGACTCCTTGTGTGTGGCTCATATCAGTGGTGATAACGTGGAGCTTTTGCCTCCCCTGAGGGTGACTGACACACATGTGGTGGTGAACATCACAGACCTGTCCCTATGGGGCCTGGTGAGACGGTTCATACCCTTCCTCACCACCAGGGGGCAGGTGCTGCCCTTCCTCCAACCAGTAGACCCCCTGCGCTCTGTTCTGAACCTGATTGTTCTACCACACAACGTGCCACTCCTAGAGGTACAGTCCTGGGCTCCGGTGAATCACAATGCAGCTGTCTGGGTTCAATTCCTGCCTGGGTCATTTCAGCATGTCTTCCCCTCTCTTTCTCTCCCCAACCTTTCCTGTCTAGTTTGAACTGTCCTATCTAATAAAGTATGAATACCAATGTCCAAATAATATCTGAAAACAAGAGGTACAGTCCTTCCAACACGCCCAAAACACATCAGTATATCATTTGCTATGGTTGTGCCAACTAGCACTGAAAAGTGGTTAAATAAAAGGTAAAAGACAGTTGGTGAGCTATGCCAAGAGAGTGAAATGCTGACATATTGAATACATTGTCCTGTGCAGGTAAAGAGAATGCAGAGCGAGAGCTCTTACATATCTGTGTGTTCAGACTGCACACTGTCTCGTGGGGAAGTCTACAATCTCTGCTGTGATGTGGAGGGATATAAGATCCAACCTAAGGTAAACTCACTCACCATAAAATAAAAATGCTGTCTGATGATGTCACATTAGGCTCAACACAATCATTATGTTATCTGAGTTTGTTTTCTTACTAATTTGGTTCCCTTAAAACATTCTTATCTTATTAACCTATTAGCCTAGACTCCTCCAAACCTGACAGATGGTTGTAAATGGTTCTGATTTAGCTGCTCTCATCTGTGTTCCAGCGTGTTCAGGTCCACTGGAACTACGGTCCAAACTACCACCCCACCTTCCAGGTGTTTCTGAACACCGACACAGAGGAGGTGGAGCTGAGGCTTCTGGAGAGAAGGGGAAAAGGAAAGCAGGTGTGGGCAGCATGTGTTCCACTAACAGGTACAGGACATCCTCAGGGTCCACATTCTGGCTTCTGTTTCTGCAGTACTTTACTGAGGTTAATGACTGGCAGCAAAGTCTATAAACCTGATGCCAGAATCAGTCATTTCAGCACAGTACAGCTGAACACATCTGGGTTTCCTCCACACAACCAGGTTCCTCATCGATAGGAGGCAGGCAGACTGAGCATGCTCAGAAGGGCTCTGCAAAAGAACAGCTGTGCTCTGCAAGACTGGTGTTTTTGGAGCGAGTCTCCATGCCTGTCCTGGATGATCTGCTGGATGGACTTCTGCAGGAGAGGGTGATCAACGATGCTGAGATGGAGGCAGTGAAGGTGGAGGCAGTGAGGAAGGACAGAGCACTGGTCACCATCGACATGGTCCTGAGGAAAGGATCTCCCTCATGTTTTGTGATGAAAACAATGTTGTTTAAATATGACCCTGCCTTACACAAAACTCTTGGCTTCCAATACAACATGCTGAGAACAGTGTCAGACCTAGGATGAGTGTATCACACCAGTGTTTCAGCCTAGTGAATACACTATGTATGGATATATTCATTACAATTTAAATACAGCTAAATGAAATATGAATTTGCCATATACTTATACATGGTATTTTTATCGACATCGGAACTGTATTGTTGGAATCATTTAAATACTCTTATTCTTGTTTTATATTGTTTTACTCTGGGTACATATAAATAGACTTTCTCTTTCAAATCTAAATTTGATTTGTTAATATAATCTTATGAATGTTAAGTTTGATATTTGCCACTTGAATGTATCTAAGATCAACGAAAATAATTAACTATTATGTTTTACAATCAGCACAACATGGCAATATCAGACAAATTAATGTGTAAATATAGAATTTATATAAAGGTAAAGTAGACAAAAATGTCTAATTTGGTACAATCATATATGGGGATAAGCCCTTTGAAACAATCTATTTATTTTAATAAAACCCTCCAATAAATGTAAATATGTTGTTAAAAGATGTTCTTTATTTGGGTCACAGCTGTCAGACCTGGATTGTGTCAATGCTGTTTCAGTCCATCATTCAGAATTTAAACTGAAAACAGTGAACTTCCATTTGACATGGGATCCATCACAAGTCCTTACCACAGACAGATTCATGTCCAGTACATTTCTTGACAGTTCTCACATATCTTTTCAGTCCAAGATGTATGTATGGCTGGGTAGCTGTCTCTCTCTCTCTCTCTCTCTCTCTCTCTCTCTCTCTCTCTCTCTCTCTCTCTCTCTCTCTCTCTCTCTCTCTCTCGCTCACACACACGTTGGTTTTTGTATCCTAATGTGGCCCGACCATTGTTCAAGTTCAAGTCTTTTATTGTCAGATGTCCTGTAGGTGTCCTGTAGGGCTGGGAGTTTCCTGCTGATGATGAACTCAGCAGACCGGACCACACTACGTAGGGCCTTGCTGTCCCTGTCTGTGCAGCTCCCATACCACACTGTGATGCAACCAGTCAGTATGCTCTCTATAGTGCATCTGTAAAGGGTAGTGAGGATGACTTCAGTCCCCTCAGGAAGATGATGGCGTCGTCTACCCCGATGCCAGGCTGATAGGTGAACTGCAGCGGGTCCATCGATGGTCTCACCAGGGGGCGGAGATGGACGAGCACCAGGCGCTCCAGCGTCTTCATTAGGTGTGATGTAAGTGCCACTGGCCTGTAGCTGTTGAGGTCCTTCGGGTGCGGTACTTTTGGTACTGGCACCACGCAGGATGTCTTCCACAGCTGTGGAACTCTCCCCAGCTTCAGGATCAAGGTTGAAAACCCGCTCCACAATCCCACACAGCTGGTCTGCACAGGACACAGCTGGTCTGCACATGACACAGCTCAGGACTCAGCTGGTCTGCACAGGACACAGCTGGTCTGCACATGACACAGCTCAGGACACAGCTGGTCTGCACAGGACAGAGCTGGTCTGCACAGGACACAGCCGGTCTGCGCAGGACACAGCCGGTCTGCACAGGACACAGCTGGTCTGCACAGGACACAGCTGGTCTGCGCAGGACACCGCTGGTCTGCACAGGACACAGCTGGTCTGCACAGGACACCGCTGGTCTAGACAGGACACAGCAGGTCTGCACAGGACACAGCTGGTCGGCACACGACCCAGCTGGTCTGCGCAGGACACAGCTGGTCTGCGCGGGACACAGCTGGTTTGCGCGGGATACAGCTGGTCGGCACACGACACAGCTGGTCTGCGCAGGACACAGCTGGTCTGCGCGGGACACAGCTGGTCTGCGCGGGACACAGCTGGTCTGCACAGGACACAGCAGGTCTGCACAGGACACAGCTGGTCTGCGCAGGACACAGCTGGTCTGCACAGGACACAGCTGGTCTGCACAGGACTTGAGGAGCCGAGAGCTGATGCCGTCCGGACCTGCTGCCTTTCTTGCCTTGATCTTCCAGAGCTCTTTTCTCACCTGGTTTGTGGAGAGGGAAAGAGTGGAGCACAGGGGCTGAGTGTTTGGTGTTGTAGGGGGTGTTGACGGTGTGAGAGGGGGTGAGGGTAAGAGGTGAGATGAAAGGGATGGGGCAGGAGAATCCGAAGCAGTGGGGGTCTGTGACCTGAGTGCTGTGGAGATCGGGGTAGGGCAGTGTACTGGGGAAGCACCTGAGGGGTGCTGCAGCCGGGGTGACTGGGCTGGGGGAGGGGGGGGGGGGGTGGCTGATCAGACCGGTTGAAGGACAAGTGCAAGTCGTTCACCCACTTGTGGTCCCTCGCAGTCTGGGAGTCTGGATTGTTGTGACCTGAGATGGTCTTCAGGCCTCTCCAGACTCCACTGACGTTGTTCTGCTGCAGCTGCTCCTCCATCTTCCTCCTGTACACGTTCTTCCCTTCTCTGGTCTTCCTCCTCAACTCCTTCTGTACCGTCTTCAGCTCCTCCTTTGTCTCCTGACTTGAAGCAGAGGGGGGGGGGGGGATATACCCCGCAATCACAATTACATGTGAGAACTCCCTGGGTAAATAGTAGGGCCTCATACTAACGGCTATCAGCTATCAGGTGTGGAATTCCAGTGTGATGTGTCGTGTGTCAGTGTGGCTAAACACAGCAGGAGGCTGAAATTGGACCCAAGTTATGGTCCCAGTTTTACATAAGAAAACATAAGCAGATGCTATATGTCTAAATCAAGCACAAGCCATATTGAAAGTGTTTATGTAAGACACGTCTTCAATCTGATCAAATCCTCAGGTTGAAGGAGAACTCCTTAAATCCCCTTTCCCTGAATCTGGAAAGATTATTTTGTCTAACAAAAAGAAGCTTTAAACAGAGTTACATGACGTCATATTGCTGTTTCCTTGTCCTGTTCTTGTGTTTTAAGACAGTGTGGTCGTTTGTGTAACCCTCGACTTAATTATGGGATGTGGTGTTAGGTAACAATGACCTTGATAGCATAGGAAACACCTGCTGGTAAAGTAAAGGTCATTTCTATGTTATGATTCAATATTGATGTGAATTTGGATTTTGCTTGTGATCCCTGTCAAACTTCTCAAAGTACTCAAAGCCATCCATGCTGGATTGAAACATACATCATGTAAACAAACTGTGGACTTGCTCTAAAAGATCTGACAGACTGAGAAGGAAAAGAGGATTCCCACTGGCCATATTTCCACGTCCAGCAACCCTGTTCCAACATGTCCATCTGCCAGCCTGGGGGGGGGGGGGGGGTCAAAGGTCAGATGAGTTATGACGTCATAATCCAACCACCGCCGTGATGGACAGTGTGGTTTCAAACTATTTTCCGTGCTCTTTGTGTTGTGATCTGTTATGACTGGCTGACTTGCCCCAGCACTGCACCCAACATGTCCCTGGAAGTCGCCTCACGACAAGTGGTCTTGTCATCTAACTCTTCTCCCACAATCGCTCATGTCCTTCTTGTGGCTGCCTGATGAAAGTACCAGCGAATAAAACCATGGCGGCTTCTCTCTCCATCCCAATAATCTCACGCCTTTAATCCTCGCCGGAGCGTGTGAGAGAGCCCTTCAGGGAGACAGGGGATGGAAGGGCGATCAAAGCTCCTGCCCACAGATGAGGGCGCGGCCACGCGTCCTGGTGTGCGGAGGGAGATTAGAGCAGTCTGTTCTCTGCCTCGTGTGAGGTTTAATCATGCAGCCCCTGAGCGGAGCACAGCAGTAATCTGGTGCTGGAGTGGTTGAGGCCAGTGCCATATGCTTCCCTGTTATCCCTGTGACCTGGATAGCAGCCTCTCAGACTACGACCAACACCAACAGCACCGTCCTAACAGAAACTTCACGCCGTGCCCCCAGTTTGTGTGTTAATATTTATTCAGATAGAACCTAGTGTAAAACAGACTGTGGACCTTGACATTTCAAATCCATCTCGTATGACCTGTCACTGAAAATAATTACACTTGATACTGTTGGTGCTTCCCATCAAATATATCCTTTGATACAAAATATGTATTGAAGTACAATTTGTGTGTACAAAATATGATATCAAGCCAAAACGGCGCGGAGTAAAAAAATGCAGCTAAATCGATTGACACAGCAACAAGCAAAGCAACTGAACAAACACGAAACAAGTTACTCAACATGCAAAGTCCAACTTAAAGACAGGTAGCATAGACGTTAGGAACAATGTCTCATAGTTTGAAAAAGCGTCCTTGTGCAAACTCAGCTCAATCCCACGACACCAACAGCCCTCCTCAGTTCGTGCTCCCCCCCCCCCCCCCGCCCAGGCCACATCCCCACCCGGCCCTCTCTCAGTCCTTCTCCCGGCCCGACTCTCCACCCCAGCTCTTCCCCTGGTTCTTCTTCCGCGTGCGTTCCGCCATGACCACGGCCGCCACCACCGTCACCAGGACCGTGACCGTGATGACCAGCACGGTGGCGGTCTCGCCCATGCACAGCTGGCTCTCCACCGAGGCCAGCGACGCTCCCGCCAGCTGCGGCGGCTCGCGGCACGTCACGTTGCGGTAGTCGTCAACGTGGAGGTGGCGCACTCTCAGGATCTTGCTGAAGACGCGGTGGAGGTCGCAGTCGCAGCTCCAGGGGTTTCCCGCCAGCTGGAGGTGAGTGGCGGCCGTGTGCAGGCCGAGGAGGGTCTTGAACTTGAGGTGCCGGAGAGCGTTGCCCTCCAGGCCCAGCACGGCCAGGCTCTGGAGGGGGGCGAGGGCCTCCGTGTCGATGTGGGAGATGTTGTTTTGGCCCAGCTGGAGGATCTCCAGGCTGGGGAGCATGGACAGGGAGCCCTGCTGGAGGGAGGCCAGGCGGTTGGCCTGCAGGTAGAGGTGACGCAGGCGGGAGAGGCCCCTGAAGGCTCCGGGCTCCAGGGAGGCTAGCAGGTTGTGGCTGAGGTCCAGCTTCTCCAGGTTCTCCAGGCGGCCCAGGCTGGAGGGGTCCAGCTGCAGCAGGGTGTTGTGGTCCAGGCGGAGCTCGCGGAGGGCGGTCAGGCTGTCGGAGAAGTCCGGAGGTAGCCGGCGTAGGAGGTTGCGGCTCATGTCCAGCTTCTCCAGGTAGGAGAGGGAGAAGAACGCCTGAGAGCAGAGACGCAACGGTTAGAACACCTGAGGTAAAACATACGTTTTGACTTAAATTCGAAAGCTTATTGTTCTGAATTTTGTTACAGCTGTTGAGCTTTAGAGACCAAGTTTAATCTAATCTTGGAGCTACTGTCATTGACACGTTTCAAGTTATGGTGACAGTTTATGCGGTGTGTATTTACCTGGCGCTGGATATGTTGGATGCCACTGTCTGAGAGCACGAGGACGCGCAGAGACCAAAGACCCGCGAAGGCATGCGTCCTCACATCTGTCAGCAAGTTGCCCCCAAAATCCAGGAGCCACGTGCCATGTGGCAGGTTGTGGGGCACGCGCAAGAACCCCCTTGCCCGGCAGTCCACCAGGTCCGAGTGCTCATAGCAGAGGCATTGAGGCGGGCACGCGTTAGAACAGTCCAACCATGACAGCGCGACCAGCAGCACACCCGCGAAGAGCATATTCCCTGGGGTTAAATGTGTCCAGCCCATAGAGGTGCCGTTCATACGCAGATCGCAGGATTAATCAAGGAGAGCGCAGATGTTGTTGGTGGTAGAATTCGTTTTGAGTCTAATCCCTGGTCTCTGAATGTGCTTTAAATACCTGCTGTTCATCTGTAAAAAATGATAAATTAATGACCTGAAGTCTATACGACCATGATGCGTCCTCACACGGGTCAATGTTCGAATTTAGCAGAACATTGTTGCGAATTGGATGTAGAAAACTTGAATAGCACATTTTATAAGCAAAAAAATCTAATAGCATTGAAATTAAGTTACAACAGGACAACTCAACTCATCACTATCCATTTAAGCGGTCATAATTTGCGTAATTCGGAATTGTATATTATGCCAAAATGTAAAACATGAACTAGTTCATTTACCTACAATAGGCTACCTTTTATTCCAACTCTTGTTGTTAAATAAAAGTGCTTACCCCCAAGCGAAAACGTAAATTTCTGCATTCTATTTGCGCGTCTCTCTCGGTGAACTCTCACGCGCTCTTTATTGCTCTCGAGCCCTTCACTAATCCACTTTTTTTTCTCACCAGCTGTTATCTGGTATGGATGTCTTTTACGTTGGATTTTGACACGCGTTCTCTGAGTAGTTTATCAGAATCAGAATCAGAATCAGAATGGGTTTTTATCCACTGTCTACCAACATCCGCCAAAGTAAGAGTCTCTGAAAATTCTCAACATCGGCCACGCTACGTAATAGCACTTCCATCTGTCAATCCATCATACTTATTCTTACATAAAAGCTAAATCCTTTCAGTGGGCAGGCCTCTTCACTTGTCTACGAATGACGGCAGTTTTTTCTCAGTCTACATCCTATACTATTACCCTATAAAAACATAACATGAAATAGTTTCTATCCAAGGGTCATCAGGCTTCTGAATGGACATTGATATGGACATTGATACATTTCTCACTAGTCACTTTACACTGTTACATTGATACATTTCTCACTAGTCACTTTACACTGTTACATTGATACATTTCTCACTAGTCACTTTACACACTGTCACTTTCAGCTCAATATCGCACTATTGCAACTAACTGTACCCCACTTGTCTTAGTTAGTATACGTCTTGTTTTAGGTTAGTATAGGTCTATAAAGTTAGTAGCTATAGGTCATTACGTGTATTAGAGGTCTAGTATATTGTATATTGCATACTTTTTTTTGTATATTAGGATGTTTATTATCATATTTTTATTTTATTATATTTTATTTGAGCTTACCATAGATGTAATCTATGTTCTTAGTACTTATATGTTATGCCAGGTTGACTTGTCAACGTAGGCAATATGTTTGACTCCTGTTGGTTGGGACAGTGAGGAGGGTCCAGGAGACTGGCATTGGAACCGCCATGGTTGTAAATATTTCATGGAGTACATACAATGTCGTGCTGACCGGATATGTACGGAGTAGCCTCCCATGTCTCACAAAGCAAATTTGCTCTCGTCGTTGGCTGAGACCACATAAATGTTTCAGTTGGTTTGGGCTTGTATCATGGGGATATTTTACCGGAGACAAAAACGATGAATGAGCTGTCATTCTAACGGACAGGATACATCCTAGACATGAGCACTGACCAGGCCTGTATTAGCATTTGGAGTACAGGGTTGTGGCGTAAAGAACACGACAGTCATAATTCGCAAAGCTGATCAAATAAGAGATGTTCTTACCCTTCTATCTTACATGCTTGACTCAACTCTTTATTGCCCATTGACAAATTAAGCTAGTTTTGTGCTAAACCGTTATTTTGAAGACTATAATTCCTCAAATTTCTCTGTTGGACTTCTGCAGTTGCTCAGCATGGAAACCTGGATAGCAGAGATGAACATAGCCACAAGCACTGTGGACAGGTAGATCAGAGTTGTCATGTGTTACTAAGGTCAGTTATATTCCCTGCTCTCCCAAAAAATAATCATAACAAGTCATGAATTTTAGCCTCTTGAGTTTGGATTCAATGTTTCTCTCTCTACTGGTTGTTAATACAGTCCAGTTGACCCCTCTTCATTCAGGCTATGGAGTTAGTTTTGGTTCTATTATCAATATAACACCTTCAGAAATGTTCAATAACAAGGTAATAATAAATATTAATAAGATCAATATTGCCATCATCCATGTCATCAAGTTACCTGGCTGTACCACCTTGGTTTCAATCTCTGCCACATCCTGCATTAGTGTTCTACCACCTAGTGGCAGTTTGAAGTTAGAGCTGTTGTGAAGAGGCTGATGGAGGCCCTATAACAGATTTACACTGTGTGGAGTTCATTGGATACTCATCTGCATAAATTATAAACTTTTTGAAAATGTAAAACTTAGCAACTTTCATTATGATTAAAACCATGATCACACAACAACCTTTCTACTCTAAAACATGCTCTGGAAATCTCTCAATATCATAAAGCATTTGAAAAAGCCAAAACACAACAAGCAAATGTACAAATATTTGTTTTTTCCACTTTTTTTTATTTATTTATTTCCATGTTACTATTTAAAAATAAAAAATAAAATACTGGGAAGGAAACGTGGGCGCGGGCAGCGGCGCGGTGGACAGCCGAGGTGTTCCGGCGTCGCCGCCGCCCAGTGGCGCCCCTCAAACTCAACCCCACTGGCCTTGCAAGGGAGCCTCCAATCAGGCTACCGTTAAAACACGAGGCCGGGGAGGGGGCTGTGGGCCAAACGGCCTCACCACCCACCCCAGCCTCCAACATGGCAAGATCATCTGATTTTTAAGTACATTTGTTTTCTTCCAAAAGTGAATACAAACATCTCAATGAGATAAATCGACTGATTGATCAACTCTGTAGTCACACGCGAGGGTCTCGTCTGACCACAGGGACTGGCCAACGTAAGTTCACTCTCTTTTTTTGTCTTGAACGGGCTAAGGAGGAATGCATCGAGTCGGAGGGAAGAGCAATTATTGTACCTGCCGTTCTCAGTAGGCAGACGAGAGGGGAGGGAAACAAACCTAGCCTGGACCCATTTAGAACGGCGCCCTGTCACGCGGAACACAGGCCTGCATAGTTCCAGCTTCTAGAACCCAGGTGACTTTCATAGAAGTGGTCCCATCGTGGAAGAAGTCATGTATTGTAGAATCCCGGACCAGAGAGGAAGACAGGGGGAGGGGACAGACACAGACCTCTACCAGGTCAGTCCCCACATCTGGTCAGAGAAATATGGAGGTGCTGGATAAACGAGACAAAGTACTGAGAAAATGTCTTTAGAGGGACAAAATTAGTCTTGGGTAAAAACCCAAATGGCTCAACAGAAAATGTGACCACTAAACCTAGTAAAGAAATTGGGGCCAAATAAGAGATTATAAAAAGTTTGATTCTTCACTGAAAAAGACAACCCAATGTCGTTGTTAAACTAGGTAGGCATCCTTTTGGGCGCTCTTGTACTTGCATTCTTTAAAGTCACCAGCCCCAAAACAGATGATTATGCTTTAAGCTATCAAAATGTGTTCTTAACAAAACAGTACTTCAATTTTAGAAAATGTAATTTTTCCCTTCCTTGAATTCCTATCCAGGTTAAAATATAGGAAAATCATAAAAATAAATTTGAAAAAAGTTAGAAAAAGTTAGCAAATGAGGTACTTTTTAAGTGAGATGGTAGGAAGAGGAGTGTGCCTTGAAAATCTGGATTATGAGAAGGAGAAAAGAGATCGTAATGGTCTAGGACAGGGTGTTTAAATAGGTCAAAATTATATTTGCTTTTTTTTAGAATTGCCCCCTCCAATCTTGGTGAAAACTCTGGACATTTGAGGACTGTAGTGGAGGGTCATACTAGGGGGACAGGGGATGGGACGGGACGTTGATCTAACGATGGACAGGGGGAGGAACAGGAACATTTACCATTTTAGCCAAGAGCCCACCCCCCCCCCCCCTGCAGCAGAACCCCCCCTCCTCCCCTCCCCCCCTGCAGCAGAACCCCCCCTCGAACCCCCCAGGTGTGATCTTGAAGCTCATGATGATAAAGCAGACGAGTCCTTCTGTGTTTGCTGTGCTGGTTGCCGTGGCACCAGCTTCTGACTCTCCACGTCTCGAAAGTGTTTCTCCACCTGCGAGACGAGAACATCACGTCACCGAGGATCCACACCTTGCAATTCGCACAGTGCACTTTCCAGAGAAAATAGCTTTTATATATATATATATATATATATATATATAATATACATACACACAGTATATTTAGACATTTTCATGCTTTATTGGACAGTTTTAAGTGAAGTGTGACAGGAAAAGTAGGGAGAGAGAGGGGAAGACATGGAGCAAAAGGCCAAGGCCGTATTTGAACCCTGGCCACTGTGGTAAGCCCTCAGCCTTATCTGGTGAGCTACCCCTAGGATCTCCTTTTTTGACATGAACTAAGTCACTAAGCCTTCTCTCAGCAGTGTGGGGAGGGGGGGGGGGGTCATGTACTCACTATTTTGCGTACGTGACTTAGCGCGCTGCCCTCCTTGCCCTTGCAGTTGTCCGCCTGGTACGGAGGGGTGATGACCACGTCGTCCATCACCAAGATGCTCTTCTCCTGCCATTTGCAGTCTTTGATGCTGCGAGCGCGCACACACACACACACACGTCAAGGTCAAAGAAGGACACGGCGCTCACAAACACCAAGCCGGACGACGTCGGTTCGAAGCCGCGCGTCTCCGTAAAAAAGGCGTGGTTTTGTGTTGACGTCGTCGGCGGAGGGTCGAGCCTTACGTTTTGTGTATGGTCTGGAACAGCTGCTGGCCCTCTGCGGACACGCCGGCACTGATGGCGTACGCCTGGGAGAGCTTGTCCTCCTTTTCCGAGCGCGCTCTGTTGGCAAGCTGAGAGAGAGAGAGAGACAGTGACGTGAGGAGGACGGCGCAATGACGTCTCGCTAAAGCTCGGGAAAAGAAAAAGGCCTGCTGAGGGCGGCGGGCTCGAGTTCATATTCTTCGGTTTCAGACCGAAACGAAATCATTCGGGAGGCCGTTTTTGGTTGACACCGTTAATATAAAACAGGTTATTAATTTAGGCTCCTTCTCCTCCCTTGCCCATGGGGGAAAAGCTGTGGGCATTCCATCATCTGCTTCAGGTTACACACATGGTACAAAAGGAATGAGCCCCCCTACATGATACTAACCGCATAGAACCAGAAGGAAGGCTGAAACTGCTGTGTGTGTGTGTGTGTGTGTGTGTGTCACAGACGGCCGTCTTACCTTGCCGACGTTGAGGGAAGCTAGTGGAGGAGGGGTCTCCGCGCGGTCGTCGATGATGTCGACCTCAGAAACATAAGCTAGGTTGACCAGGACCACGTCACTCAGGTTCGCTTTGCCACTGGAGGGGGTGCATTCTGTAGGGGGGGGAGGGGGTCAAGGAGAATACAGCAACACACACACGGTGTGCATAGCTGGTTGGGCCTTACTACACCAGGCCAAGAGAACAAAGATTTCAGTATGCTATCGACGCTAGGCTGCCAAGCTGGTCTTGGGCTGTCAGAAGAGGAGGGCTCTTGGCTCTGTCTCGTGTTCTAGAAGGCCTGAAGGAAGGGAGGGGAAGGGGGGGGGGAGGGGGGTCTAGAACGCTGGAGATCCCCTGGTGAGGGACCCACTTTCCCATCCCTCTGGCTCCGCCTCTCCAACCCAAGGGCAGCCTATCAGACGCTCCCAGGACACCCTGGGAACGTGCTTGGCAGTCACCATGGAGATGGGTCCAGGGGGAGAAGAACAACAGTCCTGTCCCAGTGGGGTGAGGGGTGGGACAGGCACAAGTAGTGACAGACAGGGGGAAGCAGCAATCCAGCGACAGGGGGAGAAAGGAACAAGGGAGCAATTATTCCGGCTATGCGTGCGCCCAAGGTGTTTTGTATACACAAACCAGTTGGGACCGAGCCATCCGGTGGGAGTCTCCAACCGTCTACAGGGGAGAATGTGTTTGACAGAACACACAAGATAATGCAGGCTTAGTCAACTCGTCAACCACAGGATGTCAGACAAGGGCATTGGGTTCATGACATGCATTCCAGGGGTACAGCCTTGCTCTACAGCCAAGCTCATCCGCCGAGGACAAAGCCTGTGAAGGAAGTGGGTCCGCTTTAGATAGACAACCCCAAACACTGAAGGATCACGACTGGGTACTAGCCTAGTTCCACCGCCACAGGACAAGATCCGCAGCAATCCAACACATCACGGCCCTTCGAAACGAGGCCTATTTTAGAGACGAACAATGCTTTGAACAAAGCGAAGGCCAACGCAACGACCCAAGGTTTGAAAGGCGAACCGTCGGACTAAGTGAGCCTGTCAATTGGTCTGGTGATAAGGGCTTCCTGGCCATGTGACACACGTTCCTCCACGAGACCTTTTCATCGTGAGGGCCACGATTAAATTTGCTCCGATACACGCTCAGAAGAACACACCACACAGTAGACACATCAGGGTTCATCTAGCGATCCAGCATACTGCAGAGACTTCAGCCTGTAGAGGAAAGCCCAGTTTCAAGCCAGGCGACCTACAAGCCAGGCGATGGACTGCGTGACATTACAGCGACCTCTCCGTCTTTCACATCACATGACTCAACAGGAAACAGGAACCAATAGATGGGTTTTCTGACGTCTTAGGAACGAACTAAGTTCTAACTGAACGAGGTCACAACATATTCAAGATGAAACAAACACACAGTTAGGCTGATGACTGTAACCAGCGCTTAAATGTGAACTGTGATGTGGTTGGATTGGTCCGGCAACAGCTGCTGTTCTGAATGTAACACGGTATATACTTGTATAATAGTTAACGCTAGAGGTTTGTTCCTTGACCATTACTTACTACAAGTTAAAGCCCACCAAGGTCTCCCTGTGGGCAGAAGGCCGTGTGGAAATACAGCCATCAAGTAGAAAGACCTGAAGCCAGTTAGGAATGTGACTGGTAATACCTACCTAGCTTCTCCGTTTGATAGGAACCTGCCTGACATTCAGAGCAGATGCCTCAACATCCAAGAAACGAAACAAGAAGTGCAAGGGATTTTGGGATAACAGCTGACTAACATGAACAGCTCTGACCTGTCTAGCTAGTTAGCTAACTATGTTAGCTGAATCTCGGAGCCTCTGGCCTACCCGTATCCAAGTAGAGAAAGGGGTCACATTTCCGTTTGCCAGTCATCAGGCTACAGTTTGCAGCAGCTTTCAATGTCACATTTATAGACAATGCAATGTGGCCTCGCAATAGCCATCTATCATTACAATGTAGCTACATCGGTCCAACGTGAGGAAATTTGAGTTAGCAAAAGCTAAGCTAGCTAGTTAGCTAGGTGTTTAAACGGCATCCAAGCTATCGCAATACCTAGATTAATTGTTTATGCTGGTTGACCTAGATAGCTAGGTTCTGAAGTTTAGAAATAAAGTATGTTTACAGTAGCTAATGAGGAAGTCAAAAGGAATCCCCATGTTTGCTTGCTGCAAGCTAATTTGCCGGGCATAACGCCCCTTAAAGCTGCCAGATAGTGATCCATAGAGGAGTGTTAGCTCGCTGGCCAGCTAACTTTAGCTACTGCTAGCTTCAACAGAACAGCTCCTGACATGCCGTCCACTTATTATAATAGCTTTACATTGGGCTGGCTAGCATCATGGTATAGCAAGCCAGTTAATCCAGCCATACAGCATTATAGTCAACTTGCCAGCCAATCCGTAAAATAACTAGGCTAGCCCTTGACAAGCCAAGTCAGTTGAAAAATATTTGTAAGCAAGGTTCAGCCGAAGTATTTATTACTTAAATAAGTTAGGACATATCAACACATTTTACGAACCAATCATTAACCATCTAACAAGCTAACTAGCAAGTGTGCTCAAGATAGCTGGCTAGCTAGCTAACAACACTTGTGTGGATCTCAATTTGGCAGGAGTGACCAGTTACCCCAAGGCCCCTTGCCGCCTTGGAGACCACCGACTTGCTGCCAACGCAAAATGGGAAAAGGATACTCAAAGTCAACATCTTGGACTGGTAGTCAAAGGCAACGACCTCTCCTTGAAGTTGCTGTCCCAAGCAGGTGAGGCAGGAGACTTGACTCCCGACACTAAAATACTCCCCCGGTCCTGGAGCCGCCATCTTCTCCGCCAGGAAACCCGGAGCGCTCGGTTCACGTACAAATCACGCTGAGGCGTCACTGCCAACAACGTATGATATTGATGGGTGTGTCACACGAAAGAACGGGAACAATCTTGGAAATGTGCCAAATAACAAAATACAGTAACATTCATTTGAGATAAAATAATATGATTAGGAAGGCTGGGACGAGTGCAGGTGTTGGCATGTACACTTAAAGAAATTCATGTGGCTTTGTGATTTGAGGTCATAATAAGGTTATGTCCTCTTAACCTTGCTTATCCAAGGGAGGACAACCCCGTTACAGTAGACATTTAGTCATTTAGTAGACGCTCTTATCCAGAGCGACTAGTTAGACTAGTTATCCTTGGGTAAATTTGTGAAAACATGCCTTTATTGGGCGATTCATGGGTTTTAAACAATTTACGAGTTTTGAATCTGCTAGTTCAACAACCGTTAGGACTACTGACTAGAGATACTGCAGCCACCTTTGGGCCAGTTCACTCATTTACGCAAAATGCGTTTTCAACAGTTGAACAAACATCATGTTTTGTGTGATGTTATGTAACACATATTTTAAAATAAGTGGCCTACTTACAAAACGTCAAACGCACCAAATGTTTGTTTGTTCGGTGATTAAAGTGATTATGATTATGATGACCATAATTACACAGGGAGAACGTTCGACCTCTGAACTCTTCTGCTATGTTTTCACCATCTGACTTGGTGGGACTTCCGTCATCCTAAATTTGGGTTTGAGCTCCACCAAAGCCACTTCCACAACTCCAACATCTGTTCATGGAGAGAGGCATATCTGTATTTATATCTTCTAAAGCCGTTCTTTAGTTTTATGCACGCAGCTTCCAAGCAACACTGGGAAAGATTCACACCGTCGCTCTGTAGCGCCTCTTTGTACTGGAGCAGTGAATCGCTTTATTGAGTTTCAGACAATTTAAACAACAGGCCCACTTTTAAAAAAACAACAAAAAAAACAAGAGAAAGAAAAAATAGGTGCATGTCACAACATTACAATGAGATAAAAAAGGGATATATATATATTTTTAAATGTACACAAAACCTGAAATAAAACAGTAATTATTAGACTGAAGATTCCCTTTTAAGATCCTTACTGCACTCGCACTGTTACCCACTGAGTGGAATTGTGCACAATGCAATTCATGAAAAGAATTAAAGAAAAGAGATAATTCAAAGGGACAGCGATTATCATCAATAATAGTCACAGTAATAGATTGCTCAAATAGCGTGTATTGCACATGTGTACACATATATGCATTTATATACACGTGAGTAGCAATTAGTATAAACATTTGTATTGTCGCAAGAGGAAAGCATTTGAAAGAAGAACACATGAAATTAAGGAATGTGCTTTGATCAATTCATAATGTCTGCATTTAATTATGACCAGAAGAGAGAGAAAGCATATATTCAAAATATAAGGTAAAAGACGGTCACATATATTCAAACATCCAGCCACAGAAAGTGAAGATTAAAACACCAGTTCAGTGGAGGAGACACAATGTTAAGAGACATACTTCTCTTTCCAACGTCAAAAAAATATACAATTACTCTTTGAACCTCGACGATCATAGGTCACTACATATACACAACGTATGAAATATCAATAAATATACATTATTTACTGAATAGCAAAATAGTGTGTGGCAGCAACAATAAAGCTATATCTTCAATGGTGAATAAGTCAATATCCTTTAGACACACACACACACACACACACGCGCACACACACACGCACACCTGGATGTATTCCAGTATCTGTTGAATACAATAACAAAAAGAATTCTGCAAGGCCCTATTAGAATGGTTGCCACTCGTAGCAGTTGTATCACAGGCGACTGATCCCAAAACATTCCTTTACTAAAAGTAGTCGCCATCTTTTTGTCTTTTTTGTTGTTGTTGCCACCCAACATCACCCCAAGAAACCGATGTGACCCCTAGTGACCCTCGCACCATTCTATAACCTGCGAGGCGGACTGTAGATCGGAGCCTGGTCAATCAATCAATCAATCAATCAATCAAAAAATAGCAGAATTCTGCCAAACCCACGCCACCAGACACAGGACAGTCAGTAACCATTAGAGCCCATACCATGCCATTCATACACAGTGGAGAGACACGACTATGAGCAGGAACCACACGGTGAGTGACAGAACGAAACAAGGTCACAAAAGTCCCTGTAGTGAATGCTCCACTCAGAGACACAAACCCACACACGAGCGAAGGAGAACCCTCTCTGTGTACAGTATAGAACATGCCAGAACAGTCCCCCCCCCCCCCCCCCCCCCAACTCCACGAGACAACAAAGCATTTGGCTCAGATCATTTAAGTAAAAACAAAAAACGTGTTTAAAGTTCTGTGAAACAGCCAAATACAATGTCTGTTCTGCGGTGGTTACCTCACCGGGCTCTGTGCTTCTGACCGGGGAAAGACTGCCCCACTGGAAACCAACACAAACCAACACAAACAAACGGCCACACAACTGTTGGTACATCAGCGGATCGTATGAAGGGGGTTCGAGTAAGATAAAGTGTTTTTTTCGTAAGGAGAATTACAGGGACGCGGAGCAATGTATCCTTCTCAAACGGACCTTTGCCTTTACAAGTATGTAGTGAAAGTGCAATTTACAGTCTTGTGACGTTGGGGATCGTAAGGGCCTGGAGAAGGAGGACAGATAGCCAGCTAGGAGACGGGACAGTGACAGTATTGTTACTGTCGACGCTTGTCAGACACAAACCCAGTAGTTAGATGCTGAGAGTTAGTCTACGTCTGTATGGCTTGAGATTGAACAGAGGCAAACATGCCAGGCAGACTTTTATGATGCACCACGATCTGGTGTTCCATACAGTAAATGAAACGTAATTAGTGTCCTTCACAAGGTTACCTTATACGATCTGAGAGTAATCCCCCCCGTGCTTCTCAGAGGTGTCAACGGCAACGGCCTCAGTGAGACCACGTCACAAACATTTCGTCAGTGTCCTCAATGCTGACCAATCAGGGCAAGTCGGCGGCGGTCAGTTTAGCGACCTCACACCGAGCGTGTTGACTGAAGACGCGGCGTCCAGCCGTGGCTTGTTGGGATATTGCAGTGTCTAAGGTGGGTGCTCTTTTCTGGCTGTGTCATATTCCGTACGTCCCCCGCCCCTTTAACCTCCCCAATCGCCGAGCAAGTCTTGACTGACAGTTACGAGAAAAAAACCCGACATCAAGTCCGCCCGCTCACCGGAAACAAACAAACCATCACCTGTTGGGGCGGGCGAGAAACGAGACGTATCAAGATGTCAAGTGGAGAACAGGACCACGATGTGCTTAGTTAGGCGCCTTTTACTTGAAACCTCAGTTTTTCTTCTCTCAAATATAATATTCAAATCCAATTTGATTGGATTAACACTGTAATATTTAAGTATCATATATATATATTATTCTGTTTTTGTATGTTTTTTTAATAAAAAAAAAGGAAGAAAAAAGCTCATTTTAAAAAGTGACCTTTGACCTTTTTCAGTCTGTCCTCCAGCAACCAATGGAGAACGGCAGAGTAGAAGGATGTGTGGCTGAACAGGAAACAGTATTTACAGATGACAGCGTGTGACATAGCAATAAAAGTAGTTGGTCTTCGTAGCGTTTCCCCCAAAAATTCGGGTCTCAATCCCGCAAACGGCTGCAATGTGCCTGGGATGAATGAGGGACACGGGCCCCAAGGACTCCAGAGGGGTGAGTTCCAGACCTCTGCACGTGTGACCACGCGTTCAGACAGGAAGGAAGCAGAACATGACGAGAGAGAGAGAGAGACACACACAGTAGGAGGTGTAGAAGCATGTGCTTCTGCTGTAGATGGCTAAAACAGTGCGCGCTCTGGAGAAAATTAAGGCATTTTCAAATAAACAAACGTAAGGATAACGAGTGTGTAGGTTTGTCTGTTCGTCTGCGTCCTTGCAGGTGGTCGTGAATTCATTTGGGGGTTTTCGTATATAGAGAAGGCACCGAGATCTTCGAAATAAAAACGTCTCCCTCCCGAGAGAGAGAGAGAGAGAGAGAGAGAGAGAGAGAGAGAGAGAGAGGGAGAGAGACCACACGGCCCGCAGGAATACACAGTCCCAGCCCCCGGTCGACACAGTTCTTCCTCGTCCAGTCCACGGGGGCTATCGCACCAGGCCTGCGACCGCGTTTGACAGACCCCAGGCCGCCCCTGTCCCAGAGGAGGAGAGGAGCCCTCTGGGTCGCCCGTGTACACAGAGGAGGAGAGGAGCCCTCTGGGTCGCCCCTGTCCCGTGTACACAGAGGAGAGGAGCCCTCTGGGTCGCCCCTGTCCCGTGTACACAGAGGAGAGGAGCACTCTGGGTCGCCCCTGTCCCGTGTACACAGAGGAGAGGAGCGAGAGAGAGACACGGCTTGAGTACCGGTGGAGAGATTTTCTCTCGTCAACTCCGTCAGTCCCCGCGGTAGAATTCCCCAGCCCCACCTCCAAAATCAACCACTGCAATCTCCTGCCCACAGCCAAAGGAATATACAGTATAAATATACATATATATATATATATATTTGCATATATATATACCCATATATTTATATGCAAAATATGTGTATATAGCACACACATAAAGCCACATATATACGTTAAACATATATCATACACATATATGTTTGTGTGCTTCCTTTTACATGTTATTTGAACAGACACGTAGAAATACCGAAATGCAAGACACAGCAAAGGGACAATAGGGGCGGTCCGGGTGACAGAGCGCCGATCTGCAGATATAAACCCCGCCCGTTCCCCTGCAGGGGACGGCCCGTCCAACACAGTGTGCGAGGCGGGGAAGTGCGTGAGGGAGCTCTTGTGTTTGTTTTCGAAATCCTTTTTGCTGCTTGATGGCTTTTTTGGGAGTTTGCGTCCTGAAAAGTACAAAGTGTCACGGGAGATGTAGAAATCCGCTACGCCCGCTCAGTTTCCGAGGAATACAAAAAAAAAAGAAGATGAAGGAGAAGAAGAAAAGACGGGCTCGTCCGAAACAGGTTTCGCCTCTCGACGGCGTGTCCCCCCTCGGCCGATCGCAAACGTCCGCCCGCGTTGGACCCCGGAGGACTGGGTGTCCTCTGTCCCTCCACACGCGCGCGTGCGCCTGGCACACTCACCACCCACAGGCTGACGTTCATGCAGCCCGGATAGACGGAGGGAAATGAAGGGTGGAGAGGAGGAAGGCTGGAAGGGGGAGAGGTGACTGTAGGAGACTTGGTGCCGGAGGTGGAGGAGAGACCAAAGTTTCTCCCGGCTGCTGTCGCTTGCGTCCTACAACACGGGCTCCTCCTCCATCGGCTCCTCTGTGGACCTGGGGTAAACAGGAAATGACATCGTTACCCTCTGTGACATCGTTACCCTCTGTGACATCATGTCCCGACGGCCCTGAGTGCGAAACCGCGTTTGTTTCGGACGGATTGGAAGTATATCCTGGCCTGGCCCCTCCATACCTGCTGGTCTCTGTGGCAACGTTGTCGGCGGCTGGCTGTTCCGTATCCACGGTGAGGGAGGCCATGGCGGTGACGGTGTCAGCCTCGTCCTTCTCCCTCCGCTGGGCGTCCAGTAGGGACTGGCCTACGGTGGGGGCCAATCTCTGGACACAGCCCCAGTGTTTACCTGGACCAGAGAGGAAGAGGACATAAACACCCATGCCGCCTCTCCTGGAGTACAGCGTGTGTGCGTGTGTGTGTGTGTGAGAGACTCACTCTGGATCTCTATAACCCTCTCCAGAGAGGCGGAGGCTTTGGGACAGGGCTTCTGTTGCAGGACAGCCGGGGGTACTGGGTCCAGCTGAAGGAAGCAGAGGAGGAGGGGAGAGAGGTCTGTTATGACCCAGGAGTGGGGTGTGTTTTGACCCAGGAGTGGGGTGTGTTTTGACCCAGGAGTGGGGTGTGTTATGACCCAGGAGTGGGGTGTGTTATGACCCAGGAGTGGGGTGTGTTTTGACCCAGGAGTGGGGTGTGTTATGACCCAGGAGTGGGGTGTGTTATGACCCAGGAGTGGGGTGTGTTTTGACCCAGGAGTGGGGTGTGTTATGACCCAGGAGTGGGGTGTGTTTTGACCCAGGAGTGGGGTGTGTTATGACCCAGGAGTGGGGTGTGTTTTGACCCTAGAGAGGGGTGTGTAGGACGGTTACATGGAAATATAAATGTAATTATAAAAATTAAAAAGATTAAATTGTATTTAAATACAATTTTATATACACACCCCACGTGTACCTACAGAGAACTTATTTAAATATAAAATAATAATAATTTAAAATAAATAAAGGTTATATAAAATAATTAAATTCAATGGTATAATATTTAATTAAAAAATTTAAAAAAATGATATGAATTAATAAAGATAGTGTGGTGTGATGAGACCCTTCCCAGCATGCAGCAGTGACTGTAAGAGCATCGCCGGGGGCCGTACCTCGTCACCCAGCAGCGCGGCCACGCACGACTCGGACGCGTCGCAGATGGCGGTGAGGTCGTGACCCCCCTCCAGGGCCAGCACCACGCGCCCGCCCGCCAGCTTCATCAGCTGCTTGGTCAGGTGACCGAAACCTGGGCAGGGGCGGCAGAGCAGGCGGTCAATACGGCCGTTCGATACGACCATCGATAGCCGGCAAGATCAACAGCAAGTCATGTGTGTTACAGTTAAACTCGGGATCTATGAAAACCAGCCCATGAACGTGTCAGCTTTGTGTCACCTTTGGGCCGACTATAAAAACCTTTACTTTTCAATGAATCCTTCCATTGACAGTTAGTGTAGTGCTACCATACTCCAGGTGGGGGCAGTAGCGTAACACAGATGGGGTGTGGGTTAGACACACTGGCTCAAAGTAAAAAGGCAAGGAAGAAACCGCTCTATCAAATCAAACGAAGGGCAGAGCGGAATCTGGCGCTGTGAAAACAGGCCGTTTCTGACCAGAGACAGAGAGAGAGAGACAGAGAGAGACAGAGAGACAGAGAGAGAGAGACAGAGAGAGAGAGGCAGAGAGAGAGACAGAGAGAGAGACAGAGAGAGAGAGACAGAGAGAGAGAGACAGAGAGAGAGAGACAGAAAGATCCAGAAGGTCCCACTCACACTTGGCAGTGACGTTGTATCCCCCCAGCGGAGACTGGTGTCCCTCCACGGCATCGAACCCGGCGGACACTAGGACCACGTCGGGGGAGAACTCGTTGGCTATGGGCATCACCACCGTCCTGGGGTAAGGGGAGATTCTGGTTTGAAAAGATCTACACATTGCAGTCTTAAAAGATCTACACATTGCAGAGTCTTAAAAGATCTACACATTGCAGAGTCTTAAAAGATCTACACATTGCAGAGTCTTAAAAGATCTACACATTGCAGAGTCTTAAAAGATCTACACATTGCAGAGTCTTAAAAGATCTACACATTGCAGAGTCTTAAAAGCCGCACAGGAGCGCAGGTTTGGTTTTCTAACGTGGATGGGACAGCTTTTTTTGGAACCGTGGAAGAGGCCGTTAAATATTATTTTCTTCATAAAAAGTGGGGAAACAAATGGACTGGTTTTCATACATAATTCAACCTTTGCCCCTGGAGCAGGGTTAGCCTGTGTAGATGTTGAAGGCTTTTGGAGTTGAGTTGGAGTCTGTTTACCTGAATGCTATGATGTACTCTGCGGTTGGAGTCTGTTTACCTGAATGCTGTGAGGTACTCTGCGTCGCCCATGGGCGGGTCCACCCCTCCTGTCCAGGCGATGTTGACGTTAAAGCCCATGCCTGGACCAGCCCCCACCTGGACACCAGATCACACAGGAACACACTTACTCATCTCTGACTGCCCGACACATGAGGATTCAGGCTCATGCTTTGGGTATGAACTTTGACAGAGAGAGAGACATACACACAGGAAAAAAGACAGACACACAGGAAGAGAACCAGACAGACAGACATGAAGAGAGACAGGCAGACAGGAAGAGAGACAAGCAGACAGACAGACAGGAAGAGAGACAAGCAGACAGACAGACAGGAAGAGAACCAGGCAGACAGACAGACAGACATGAAGAGAGACAGGAAGAGACAGGCAGACAGACAGACAGACAGGAAGAGAGACAGACAGACAGGCAGACAGGAAGAGAGACAGACAGACAGGCAGACAGACCTCCTCAGGTGCTCCACTGCCAGGGAAGAAGTTCCCGTCGTCGTAGCGATGCAGGGATATGTAAAGCACGTTGGGGTCGTTATAGAAGGCCTGCTGTGTCCCGTTGCCATGGTGAATGTCCTGGAGGGGTGAAGACAGAGCATTCGATGAGAGTAGGATTCTAACGTTCTAAAATACAGTAAGTCAAAGTGATCCAGTTCCTAGGACATAAGACTAGCTGTCTAAATGGAGGGAGGGATGGATGGAGGAGTGGAGGGATTCATTGATGGAGGGATAGTGTGATGGATGAAGAACGGGAT
>NC_090052.1:2529929-2628376 GCF_038355195.1 Osmerus mordax | reverse complement strand
AGAAGTGAGTGCCGCTTGAAAAAAATCAATGTAGTTTATGTTTCAATTGGTCGCTGTCATCTTCAATGACAACACAGTGATGTAGTATCCATTCAATGCCACACTCCAATGCTGCCTGTTTCTGCTTTCTGTCACTCTGCCTAGCTGTTTGTCCTTGCCTTCCTGCCAGCCTGCCAGCCTTCCTGTCTGTCTGTCTATATGCAGGGGTTCAAACAGCAGAGCCTCATAAGGAGGATATTTGGTGCTGTTATAAACAGTACCAAACATGGGGAGAGTGACACTCACTAAGTCTGCCAAAATGCTTGCTGCGCCTGCACAGTAGCTGTACGCACACACGCTACAACACACTCTTACTCCCCCCCCCCCCCCCACACACACACACACACACACATCCGAGTCTAGGCTGCAGAGAGAGCCTGTGTGGCAGAATCTCAAGGAGAAAGGAGAGACAAACAGCCCACTGCGGTGCTCCTCTCCCGGGGCCAGGGCGTCCGTGTCTCCCCTTGACGCCACACCCTGCATGCCAAGCAGCACCTGGCAGGCAGGCAGGCAGGCTGCAGCCCACGGAGCACCCCCGTCTTCACTCTCACTCTGGACTCCGGAACATTCCTCCATGCAGGCTAATCGGATCTCCAAGGTTCTGTTTCGGGGAGCTGAATAGTGATCACGTGTGCGTGTCTCATATCAAGTAATTGTATTCTTAGATTCTTGATTTCCTATCCCCCATTCATTGAGATTTTAGGTCAGTCAATGATTAGTCAGACAGTTGAAGTCCTTTGGCAATAAAATTCCACAAATAGCCTGTAATAATTCCTATAAGGTCATAAAGATGTGTTTTTCCCAAGAATAGTGCAGACAACATAGTTTATGTTTAACCTTTGGTTATAGTGCCATAAATAGAAGGGATGTGATGTCACTTAACTGCATGCATGCTTGAGTCTTCCTAGAAAGACATACAAAGGTCACGTAACTATAACGAAGCTGTCAACGCACAACATGAGCCTCGCAAGCCAGACCTCTCTTAGTCGGCCTCTAAAAACCAACTGACGCTTGCTGGCTTTCCACAGTGTCCGCTGACCACTGAAGCAAGTGACCAGGACTCTGACCCGTAAAGTGTTATCAATCCGCCATCCATCCAACAGCCTCATTAAAGAGAGATTAGGGAACTCGACCACTAAATCTCCACATCTGTTGCGGGCTGCGTCATGTAAAACACAGAGAAGGGACGTCAGAAATCTTTTTTTTTTTTTCAGTTCAACTGAAATAGCCTAGCAGTTTGACGTCCGACCTTAGCAAGCACGCGCTCCAGTGAGAGCTTGGGAAGGGTGCAGTCATAGCATTGTCCTCCGGTAGAGACCACAGGTAAATGGAGGGAAAACTCAAAATAGCCAGCTTTGATAACATACAGGGGTCAAGAAGGTTGCCCACCTCAATGGCTCGTGTTGTTGGGCACTAAGAGGACAGTGATTGGCCCCTGACTTGTGAGCTTGACGTTGACAGAGGACACGGCCAATCAGAGGCCGGCCCCTCGTCTGTCTCAAGAGCCTGTTGAAGCAACTGACGCAGGCCGGCCTCTCAACCGTCACGAAAATCAGCCCGTTTGGGCCTTGCACAGTACGCAAGTGGAAAGCATAGCATTTCTTTCTTTTTTCCAAACTACAAATACAGCTTATCTGGCCAGGCTGCTCCTTAATCAGACAGTCACTAATGTGGTTTCAGAGGAGTTAGGCAATATCCTTCCTTTACCATCTCCCTTCTCATTGCCTCAGCGTGTAAGCCTGGCTACTGCAGGTCAGAACCGTGTCAGCTGTATGCTAGTCCACTCTCCCTCCTTAGGCTGCTAACAGTGGACTAAGTCATCAACTGCAGTGCAACACAACAGCACCACCAACACTTCAGCTGTCACCAGCAACAAGTGAACGATGTCCCCATTCACCCAACACAAACCCCACAGCTCAAAATGCCTTTTTCTGTATCCAAACAAACCATGTAACCGGAACAGTCTGAACGCAATCTTGTGTATGCACTCTCATCTCAGTCCATAAATGTCAAACCAGTCAAATCAGGCTCCTTTTATGATATCATTATTTCCAAATTGGACAACCAACTTGCAATGATTTCTACCAATGTCCATTCAAAACAGTCTGTGAAAATTGGCTCCTGGTAGATAGATCAAAGACGGACGTCTATTGGATGAGGAGAATGGAGCCGACTTAGACAGTGCATCGTTGATCATCAAGATTTGATAAAAGTCACAAGAAAAACATTGGCTTGCCACATAGTCAGACACTGTGAATTACGTTTTAGTAATTACCGGTACTGTAGGCATGCAACAGGTCATTGGTGTCCAACAGTGTACATGTGTGTTAAGCCATTTATCTCCTTCACATCTGCACAAGCACTCATCGTACCAGATATCCACTGGTTTAACGTCATTCTCTGTACTCAAGACACTAAAATCCGACAATAATAAAATAGCAAGCTAGCAAGCTGAAGTACATAGCAAGCAGGACTGTAAAATGACAGTATCTAGATATCTAGCTTTCCTCATTAAAAATTGCTAGCTAACGACGTTCCCTCACTTGCAGATGCCTGTTAGCCAGAAAGCTGGTTTGCAGCAGTTGTTAAAGGTGTTACAACGAATACGCCTAAAAACTAGTTTTAGTGATCTAATAGTGCATACATTAAATATGGCTAGCTAGCTAGCTACTGTAACAGCTACGTCATCTAGCTAAATGTCATTGCAAGTAACGTTACCTATCAGTTGGCATGGCAACCGAAACCAACATCAAAGAAAGATCAGTGGCAATGACGTTTAGCTTGCTAATGTTATAGCTAGCCTCCAGGCTAGCCAAGATGCTAGCACTAGCCATCCTACAGTAACTCAACAATATATGAGCTAGCTGCTTCAGTACAGCTGCAACGTTAGCAGTGAGCGAACAATGTGTTAAGTATCATCATTTTGTCAGCACATTTTGCTATCTACCTGATTGTCGATCACCTCCTCACGTCTTCGGGAACCGCTCGATAACCGTTGCACCTCTATGCGGTCGTTTCGGTTGTCTTTTTTATGAGAAGATGTCTACATTTTCCTGTCACAACTCTCTCTTTCCTCCATATTCGCAGCTCCTCCACCAACAACAACATTACTGACGTCTCCCCCTGCCACGTGACTCGTCTGTTGCTGCTAAAAATAGATGGTTCACCACACCAACTCAGAAAGGGGGACAAGATAGCATTTAAAAATGTCTTACACCTCCTTCTGACGGCTACGTACAATCAACCCAGACAGTCGGTGGTGAAGTGAACAAGGTTATAGACGGCCTATCACAGTCATCCCAAAAATTGTCAAATTCATAGCTTGTCTTGACTCAATGTTGCACTTTCTCCATAACGCTTGATATTATCTAGGGATCTATGGCGCCCTCATTCGTTTTCAGTGGCAATTGTGCTGCTACTTGACTCGTTGAAGTTGTTGGTATGGTACCACGGTGGTAAGAAAAATCTGGTTGTTAGCTCTATTCTAATTTGCGGTAATAATCGACATTACATGACCAACTTTCCCATGCTGCCATTTCAGTGAGCAATATATAATCAACTCTTCTTCTATGATGGTCAGGGTGTGAACTATTTAAAAAATAATTAATGCCAAACCAGGATAGTACGATTGGTTCCTTTGTAATTACTTAATTAAATCTTGTTAGACCTTAAACGTGTTTTAGTCCATTCTCATGTAATTATTGAATTATTTAAACGGAAGGTGGCCTTCAACTGTGGTAGATATGAATGAGATGACCATTCCAAGGCCCTGTCATCAGACTAACATGGCGACAATCGTTTTTGTCCTGTCAACCACTCAACAATCCTAAACTATGCTTTTATTGAAAACAGAAAATTGGTTTCTGCTGTGACCCTCTGAACAGGGCATTCCTCTCACCATCTAACCCTGCCTCCCCATTATGTCTCTCTCTCTCCTTCCTTACCCTATTCTTTCCAGACAGTTTTTCTTGCCAGTTACCTTGTCTCTAACCACTATTGACAGCCCTGTGAGCCTCCTTGCGGAGGTGGGCAGAGAGACGTCATAGCAACAAAGTGATGACGGCTCCCCCTGACACTCTCTGGATCCCATTCATGTGGACCCAACAAAGAACTGATGGACTCACGCTGGAGAGATAAGGCGTGCGCTGGTTAAAAATAACATCAGGCAACGTCCACGCGGCTGCGGCGGTGGCGGCGGCCTGAATGAGGTAGAAAGCAATCAAGTCTGTTCCCCGTCGGTCAGGCACGGGAATGAGGAGAGGACAGGGGGCGATGATCAGAAAGAGAAGGGAATGATTGTCGGAAGGGGCTGTTCGACACTGTTTTGCGATGAAGATTGAATCCCTCGGTGAACCTGCGGCCAAGGATGAAAAGGACACCAGTGTCCGAGTTTACTCTTCAGTGTTAGCGTTTGACTCATTTTTTATTCCAATGAGGGTCGTCCAAGATTATGTATATGTGCAGGGACGTGCAAAAAGTGGGTATGCGCATGGGGGGAGAGAGAGAAAGCAAGCATCTGACTCCCAGGGAGTCAGCCATCTGACTGGCTGAGCGGTGAGGGAATCGGGCTAGTAATCCGAAGGTTGCCAGTTCGATTCCCGGTCATGCCAACTGACGTTGTGTCCTTGGGCAAGGCACTTCACCCTACTTGCCTCGGGGGAATGTCCCTGTACTTATTGTAAGTCCCTCTGGATAAGAGCGTCTGCTAAATGACTAAATGTAAATGTAAGAAGGAAAGACAAAGCGAGATGTACGGAAATGCAACAGCATTCTTTATTGTGATTTGACACGATGAGATGGGGATGTTGATGGTTGTCTGTCAACAAGAGGGATAAAACTCTGCAGTAGGCTGACTTCCATCCACACGCATCATTTTCCGGAGATAACCAACAGATGAAAAACACAACAGCGGTATGTTAGATGGTTATCCTCACAGTGCAGTTCCGATTACCTCCTTCTCTTCTCCTCTGAAAGATCCTCCAGATCTGTGACCTTGAGAGCACATGCACTGCTTGTACTCGCGAGCCTGAAAGGCCACAACTGAAGGCCAGAGTTGGTCTCAATTCTACAACTAGGACCTGAAAATGTTGGCTCGACGTCCTACACATTGTAATGTGATAATACCAGATTACCTCCGATGATTAACCACCCTGGAGGACTCGATATAGAAAGGGGGTGAGCAGTAAAAAAGAAAAAGAGAAAAACAGGTGGAGGGTTGACAGCTGGAGCCTGTTGCCACGGCAACGCCGCACTTGTTATGCTGAGGGTTAGTGTTGGTGGTGTGTGCTGCTGGAAACAGACAATGCTTCAGTCGCATCGCCCGGCAACACAGTCGACATGCCCGGCAACACAGTCGACATGGCCGGCCCTACTGCGCAGCCCCCTGGAAACCTGGGACAGTATACGCTAACCAACACACAACACACTCAGGTTATTTTGAAGGGTGTGTTGTTGAAACATGTTAGGACGCACACCTTCGTGACTCTCTCTTGCTCCCTCTCCCTCCCTCCCTCCCTCTCTCCCTTTCTCTCTCTCTCTCTATCTCTCTCTCTCTCCTCTCTCTCTCTCTCTCTCTCTCTCTCGTCATTAAACACACACTCTCTGTGGCCTGAGACCCAGCCCTGTCGATTGAAGCTGAAAGGCTGGAGGTTGGTTCCACCTGAATGGACCCTGCGTTGGTGCTATTCCTGGAGCTGCGCGGGGACGAGGGGGGGAGCGATGAGTCAGACATGAGTCACAATCATCTCAAAGTCACTCTCCTCTTGTCCTTTCCCGCCTCCGGCTGTGGAACAGGAAATGACAGAAGGAGGAAACAAAGCGGCGAGCGCACGTATTACCGTTCTGACATTGAGAGAGGAGCGGACAGCATTAAAAAGGAAGGCAGAGGAGTGAGGATGGAGCTGAACGCAATGTCAGCCTTTCGTTCATTCGTCTTAAAAAAAAAAAATCGCATACAATTCACGATTGAATTGACACGCTGTCTTTCCTTTAACCCCATACACACCTTTACGTGTACCTTCACATACAACACAATGCATGATTTGACAATAATTACGTCAGCATCTATTCTGACATGAACGTCTGGCTTGAATAGGGGTAGCTTCAACCCTAAGATGAAGGGCTAGGGGTTTATCAGGTTTCCGTTCACTATGGCAGTCAGGTGGCTGAGCGGTTAGGGAATGCTAAATGACTAAATGTAAATGACATAGCATGCTGAACTGGGGGCCAATTAGATGTGAGCATACAGTATACATGCTCAAGAGGGCGCCATTCACAAGGATTTCATCAGGCCCCATACACAAAGTCTAAGATATAACTTGGTATGCATTGAACTTTTTGTATTATTGATTTATAATTTAGGTAGACTTTGGCATGATGTTTTCAACATGACAATGGCTTGATGATACATGTAGCCTTTTAAATTAGTTTCATTTACCTTTTGGTTGTCCTCGACTTTACTTGTTTCTTCAGTTAACCAAATGATGATTGTTATACAACCTTAATAAGAAACAATGGTTCTGCGTAATTTATGGTTAAATGATGATTAGTAGGTTGGATCTGACCTGAGAATCCGACTGAAATAGTTTAAAGAAAGGTTGGGGTAAAAAAAAAAAAACTGGTTTTACTTCTTTCCCAGAAACATTTGAAGTTAACTTCTTACAGACATATGGTACTTTACTCAATTACAACATCACAAAGACCCCTGAATGATATTCACTGCCCTCCCAATGCCCCTCCAGTTTTCCTGACACACCTACTCTCCTATCCTCTCAACTCGTTTGTCTTTGACCTCATAGTCCACCCCCCCAGTCTACCCACCCCCTAAAGTCTACCACCCCCCACACAATCAGGCCCCACCTCTGTTGTTGCCCCCCCCTTTTCTCTCTCTCTGTCTCTCTCTCTCTCTCTCTATCTCTCTCTCTCTCTCTCTCTCTCTCTCTCTCTGTCTCTCTCTCTCTCTCTCTGCCTGTGTCTCTCTGTCTCTCTCTCTCTCTGCCTGTGTCTCTCTGTCTCTCTCTCTCTCTCTCTCTCTCTGCCTGTGTCTCTCTCTCCCTCTCTCTCTTCCTGCCTCACTCCCTCCCAGTTCTCTGAAGTTGGGATGTGTGCGTTGGAACAGGAAATGAACGCAGAGAGAGGAGGCAGGCAGACTGAAACCGTGCACACACGCAAAGAGCTCTCCCTCTCTCTCCCTCCCTCCCTCCCTCCCTCACACACACGCACACACACACACAGTCGAGTCCAGAGCTCTTACAACCAGGGCTGGAACTTTGAGCCCCAGGTGAAAAGAACTCCCGAGGAGGAGGAGGGGCTAGGGCTGGGGGAGTGGCCGAGGAGGAAGAAGGACAGAGCGAGGAAAGGCTCCGACTGGAGAGAAGAAGGAGAGGGGTGAAACACAACAACCTGTTACTGTGATCTGGGACTGTGGCAAGAAAACTGAGGGAGAGAGAAACTAACTCCGGGATGATTCTGCTCACCCCAACTTCCAGGTAAAGTGTCAGTTTAGCCTTGAATTAAGACGTGTATTTACTGTTCACTGTTGACTAGCTTGTCGTGAGTCCCATTTACCCCGGGTTTTACCAATACAGGTTTGATTGAACCTTTTTCGTCTTAGATTCTTAGAACGGAACAACAAATGGGAGGTTTTGACATTGGTTTGGGCATTTTGCATCAAAGTTCAAAAGGAAAATGTATACATTTTGTAGATGACTTTCCAGGATAAGGTTTATCAGAATAAGTCATTTGTGTGCCGTGTAGGATGTGATAGGGGATGGACAGAAGGCTTCCCATGGAAATGTTGTTGGAGGGTTTTATGGGAAACCAGGAACTTAATTTTGCAAGCCAAAGGGCGAGGACCAGGGGACTGGATTGTAGAAAAACAACCCATATCCAAAAAACTGAACATCCTTAAATTGCTCCTGTTGCTGTTGTTGTGATGAGTTGACCAAGCACATGAGAGGAGAGGTGAAAGTTCAACCACTGTTGTGAGTCACATGCCGATCAATCTGTGAATGACGATCGCGTCACATGACACATCTCATGGCCTCTTCTCGTGGTTATGGGTCACCTTCTTGGTGACCACATCTGCTTTAGACTTCATACATCTACTGTACAGCATGAGTCTACTTTATATCTCCGACCTTTGCGTGCTTCTGACAGGGTAACACCTAGGTTGTGAGCGTGAAGAGAATGGGGTGTGTGTGCGTGTGAGAGACAGAGAGAGTGAGAGTGTGTGTTGTTGTGTGAACACATTCCTGCCCCGGCCTGGTTTGGGTGGGTGTCTAAGGGAGAGTCCCAGGCTTGGTCGCACTCGCACATACGGAACATTCCTACAGGTCTACAGCTCTAATAGTGACACACACTTGCAAACACACACACACATGCAGGGCAGGTATTTTGGTGAGCTGTTGCTCTGAGTGCACTGAAAAAAATGTGGTTCCATGGGCCCTCCCATCATTATTCCTCTTCTTTAGCTATGTATTGTTGTCAAATTTACAACCAACATTGTCCTTCCTCAGCAGAAATGCTCTAGGGCGACGCCATTGTTCTGTTAGGAACCCGGGGTAGTCCCATTCAAAGGTTACGAAAATGAGAGGGGAGAGAACACAGAGAGCTAAATTTGGATGGGTTGAGGAGTTAGGCATGGGAGTGTGGAGAACCACAGTTTAGGGGTGGCCCACATCTGCAGGAACCAGCCCCACACAAACACACACACACTCAAGTACACACGCAGAAATTCACAATGTCTCACTGCGTACACATGCATGCAGTGCGCGGGCCTCTTTTCCAGCCGTCTGGACTTCCTGGCAGGAACCAGGGACAGGGAGCGAGGTCAGGGGAAGCAGAGCGGGAGGGAGAAGAGAGGTTTCCGTGTTTAAACATCCACTGAATGGGATTCGCCTTCTATTGTTCTACCTCCTCCAGCAGCAAAAGGGTGTTCCTCACTTGGGAAGATACCGGGCTCGCACACCTAGAATGTGCACCTCGGGTTATCCGTTTCAAGCTTTGACGCTAACGGTTTGTAAGCTAATTCTGTAGGGTTTGGGAGGGGAGGGGGGGTTAATGTAGTCTATCTGTTCTCACATCTGGAACCATTGTGCAAATGAGAGGCAAAGCAGTGAAACTCGCTGTTGGCAGATTTCTATGAAAGTGTACGGAAAGAGCTTTGTATTCCTTGAAATCCTGTAAATGCAAGCTTAAACTGCTTTTTACTTGGGAAGGGCCCTGTTTTCAGACTTGCATCGACATGATGAATCATGGTGCTGGGCATATCTGTCATTCTTCTTCTTTCTCTTTTTTTCCCCTCGCGGTCGTCAAACAGGTTCCTGTGCTCCCATTTGAGCAACAAAAGGCACCCATGTGAAACCTGGCAGCGCAAAGCGCTGGTGGCTCCCCCCCCTGCTCAGATATGGATATGAAGAGTGCGGGGACAAGCTAGCATAGCTTTATCTCTGAGGCGAGGATCCGTCCCTCCCTGGGTTTCTGTGCCTTTGGTCAACCACAGGATTGCTCTTCTGGTGCAGAGCCGCCCTCCCTCTGCTCCGGGTAGGAGCGAGTGGGCTGGGCTGTTCCTTCGTGTCAGCCACCTCCCTCTGCTCTCCCCACATGTTGGAGCAGGCCTGCTCACAGCCAGAGTAGCTCGGTTGCTGTAAATGAGGTGTCAGCAGTCGCTGAACTGGACGTTTGCTGTTGTTGGATGGTATTTGTGGCCGAGTTGGCAGCTTGGGGAAGTGTCGGAGAAGGTGTTAGACGGTGGCGCGAGCAGGGTGCAGTCATAGGAGTGGTTCTCGAGTTCCACACAACAGAGCCTTTGTGTACAGTGTCAACAAAGTAATGCCGGAACAGTTCTTTCACACTTTTACTCTCTCTCTCTCTTTCTCTCTCTCTCTCTCTCTCTCTCTCTCTCTCTCTCTCTCTCTCTCTCTCTCTCTCTCTCTCTCTCTCTCTCTCTCTCTCTCTCTCTCCTCTCCCCCCTCTCTTTCTCAATCTCCATCTCTGTCTCTACCTGTCACTCCCTGCTCTCCTCTCCTCCCCCCCCCCCCTCTCTCTCTCCATGTCTCTCTCTATGCCTCTCTCTCTCCCTCTCTCTCCATCTCTCATCAGCAGACATGGCAGAAGAGGACATCCCCCTGACAGCCTCGCCTGTCCTCTCCCTCCCCGAGGTTTTAGATAGCACGTTGTTTAGTCCCCGAGCTCATCTGGTGTCGTCACAGTCAGGTTAGACCAGACCGACCGCCTAGAGACAACACACAGAACCAACCAGCCAGGCTCCCCCTCCTGTCTCTGATTGGACCAGCAGCCTGGGGATGCAGCTGATTTGATAGCCTTGATAGCATTATAAGAGGTGTTATGGGAAATGTATGGACAGTTCAGATAGTTAACAGGAACATGGCTGTATAGCGGTAGTAGATAACATAGAAAGTGTAATCAAGAGGGCTAATGCAGGCGATTGTAGATGTTGAATTGAAAGAGCGATGATGACATCAAAGCCACTCTAAGACCCTGTAGCCCTCAACCACCATTGACTCTGTGCTTGCAGTAGACAGGAGGCAGTTAATGTGTGGCGTTGATCTGTGGTCACAGATAAGTGAGATGCTTGAGGTCTGTGGTCTGCTGTGTTTGGAGCTGGAGAGAGAGAGGGGGAGAGAGAGGGGGGGGGGAGAGAGAGGGGGGGAGAGAGAGAGAGAGAGGGGGAGAGAGAGAGAGAGAGAGAGAGAGAGAGAGAGAGAGAGAGGGAGAGTGAGGGGAGATAGAGAGAGAAAGACTTGTTTTGACGACTCTACCAAGGCCCGTGCGCGAGGTCAAGTTGTTGTCCCTTTGACACGACACAGTGGCACAAGCGGGAGGGATGTAGAACTTTCATGCGCTCATGTGACTCATCTGTCCTGTACCGGAGGTGACAGCTACCTCACACATGTTCCAGAAGTAGCCTGACCAGGTGTCACGGTATATTTTGGAGCGCCCCCAAGATCAATGCAGATGCTTCCTGTCCCCTGCGTGTGGGCGGAGCCTCAGACCAGGACAGGAAGGAACCGTCTGAATCGAACTGCCACAAAACCAACTTTCTTGCAAATACCACAAAACCAACCTTCTCGCAAATCAAGCTGTACATATATTCATTAAGTCCTGAAGGAGAGGGTTTGGCTGGCTTAAATAACTGACTGAGAGTAACAAGCCAAGGAGGGAGGGGTAAGCGGTTCTGTAAGTTGCTTAAGGCCTGGTATGGGAGATTCACCAGTCGACCTTCATTCTTCACGTGACAGTTTCTTGGCAGATCACAGGTGCCGTCCCCGCTGAACTCTTTATCAAATGTATGTTTTTGTTTGTCTGTTTGTTTGTTTTGGATCATTTCTTTTTTTTTGTCAGTCTGGACTGATTTGGCTTTTCGTCTGCCTGACATTTTTCAGTCCTAAAACGGGCAAACGCCTACATAACCACAACCTTTGGACCAAGTTCCCGATATGACTTCTAAAAACGTGAAAACAGAGAACTGTGTCACTGAACTGTCAAGTCATTTCCACATGCCGAACTGCCCGCTTCTGCATGGTGGAGGAGAGGAGCAGAAGTGATGGCACTGAGCTCGACCCAGTCGATTGGAGCCTAGACTACACTAGAACCTCCCACCTGGCGTGGCTCACCAATCCAAGGCTTTCATATCATGCATCTGGGGAACATGGGCCGCGGGGCGGAAGGGCACACAGAGAGATCACAGGCACGTTTGCTGGTGTGAGGGTCACCAGGCGGAGGAATGCATCCCTGTGGGGACATTAGGTTAAATATGATCTGTTGACAGTGGGTGTGGGCCGGGGCCATGGTCAGATGTGCTGTGTTTACCCAGTGGCATTCAGAGGACTTGGAGGGCGTTGCAACAGCTCGAACCAGCTCGACGTGTGCCACTGTACACGGCGTCATGCGTACGCCTCACAGGATGTGCTGCCTCCGCCGTGTGTCTTAAGATTCTTTGATAGCAACTGTGGTTGGATTGTTGTGTTGTTGCTAAGTTTTGTGGCTGTGTACCTTCTGCTTTCTCTTAACCACTGGTTTCTTTTTTTTCTCTGCCCAGGAGGACGGCGGTTTGAGTCTTGAACGCACCCCTCGCCCCTCCCCCCCCTCCCACCCCTCCACCACACCCCCCAAGCCCACACCTGCAGGTCAACCCCCCCCCTCCCTTGGAGTGGCCGTAGCGATGACCTCCTTGGGGTGCGACATGGGTCTGGTTCTGGTGGAGTTCGAGTACCAGTACACGGGCCGCGACGGCGCCCCGGTGTCCATCAAACCCAACGAACGCTACCTCCTCCTGGCCAAGACCAACGACCACTGGTGGCACGTCCGCAAGGACGAGCGGGCCAAGCCCTTCTACATCCCCGCCAAGTACGTCAAGGAGCTTCCCGCCAAGCTGCCCTCGCCTCTGGACTTTGCCGACCCGGCATCCCCAGACACGATCATGGTGCCAGGCCCGGTTCCGGTTCTGGTCCCGGTCCCGGTTCCGAGGCCCTCTGTACCGGAGCGTGGCGAGGACAGCCGGCCCGGCGATGAGGTGACGATCAGGCTGAGGTCACCTGGCAGATACAGGAAGACGGAGAACCGCATGTCCACGTTCGGGGTCCCGCTGGACTTCCACGACTCGCCGCCGCCCGCGTTTAAACGCGGGGGTGCGGGTGAACAACCGACGGGCGTTCACCCTCACCTTCCCGTCACCCCCGAGGTCGTGGCCTCGCCTCATGCCAACGACTGCGCCCTGGCCAAGAGGAGGACGAGCCTGAAGTCAGGCTCTCTCTTCGGCTCCTCCAAGACTCTGTCTGTGGATGAGCAGCAGAAGCCCAGAGTTCCTAGCTTCAGCCCGGCGGACCCGCTCCACAGACCCACCCAGGCCATACCGGTCGAAACGCCTGTCATCCCCCAGCCCGTTGTCACGCGGAAATCCCCAGAAGTACCGGACTCCCCTCTGGAGCTGGAGGAAGATCTTGAGGAGGAGGAGGTGTCGAGCGAAGATCTGAAGGACGAATCGCAGGAGGACTCGGAGAATATTTATGAAACCATAATGGACCTGAACCTGGATCTGTCTTCTATAAGGGACACAAGCCCTCCAGCCGCCCCTGAGGCCCCGGGCGCCCCCGCTGTGATTGGCCCCACCCCTGGCGCCCCCGCTGTGATTGGCCCCTCCCATGTTGCCCCTGCTGTGATTGGCCCCTCCCCTGGTGCCCCTGCTGTGATTGGCCCCTCCCCTGGTGCCCCTGCTGTGATTGGCCTCTCCCCTGGTGCCCCTGCTGTGATTGGCCCCTCCCCTGGTGCCCCTGCTTTGATTGGCCCCTCCCCTGGTGCCCCTGCTGTGATTGGACCCTCCCCTGTTGCCACGGCTGCTGTACCTTCCCAACAGAAACAGGTAACCACTCCCTTGGACAGTAAAAATCTGAAAGTTTATTCCAATTGGTGGATTTTACCCAGTGATTTATACTTGTTGTTGTGTTAAAACAGCTCCGCACACTGACTACAATTCCTGTGGCTAATATAGACAATCCTATTCTTATTAATCCTCAAGTATTGTCACATGTAAGATAAATGTCACTGATTATGTGTTTTCAATGTATCGGAAACAGAAGGCTTTACAAGGCACTGGTGTAGTTCAGAGGGCATAGTTTACATGTCATATCTAAGAGATAACAGCTAATATTCTTTAGGCAGGGGCAGGTCGTCCCTGTATACAATACATGTTGGATTAGGCAAACTGAATGCTAGGTCACAACTCTATGCTGTTCATATCCCCAATCCTTAGACATTGAAACAGTCGAAATATGAACTCACACTGTGGGAGTGGCTCTGCAATAATATTTCCTGCACAGGAAGTAGGACTGGCAGGGGAGACCCTTTTCAACAGAGCCTATGAAAAACACAAACACTCAGTCCTTCTACACAAAGATACTAGTGAAAACCTTGTCACTGCAGATAGTTGGGACACTGGGTGTGGTGTCTGTTCAAGGTCAGAGTTCACGGGCACTCTAGTCTGGTGTAGTTTGAGGTTTTGTGACCCAAGGTGCCACTAGGGGGCGCTGTCTGCAATCCTTTTTCTCAGGGAGGAAAGCAGCAAGACTAAACAAGATTACCCAGGGTCCCACTGGCCGGGAAATCTTGTGGATTATACATAAAAAAGACATTAAAAAAAATCCTTTCATTTTATAGATTCATCGTGTCTGACTTTTAGAACTCTGTTCATTTACAATAAAATTATAGTAGGCTGCAGTTTTAATGTTAAACTAAATGTTTGAGTTCAGGAAGAGAATTTCACCTTTTTTAAAAGGTCCAGACAGAAAAAAAAGTTGTACGACATCCAATGAGATCGCCTGTGGAAATACCCTGGGATCTGTGGGACTCTGTTTCCAGGATGGAGAGAGGAAATGAAGGGGAGGAAGTGAGGACATGAAACACAATGCTTGGGGACCAGCTTGATCTGTGACATCACACACTGTCTAGTCGACAAAATCCCCACACAGCGCCCGTGTAGTTTCGGCCTGCTTGCGTCAGTCAGGGGGCAGTGCCCAGGCTGTCAGGGGGCAGTGCCCAGGCTGTCAGGGGGCAGTGCCCAGGCTGTCAGGGGGCAGTGCCCAGGCTGTCAGGGGGTAGTGGCCAGGCAGTCAGGGGGCAGTGCCCAGGCTGTCAGGGGGCAGTGCCCAGGCAGTCAGGGGGCAGTGCCCAGGCTGTCAGGGGGCAGTGCCCAGGCTGTCAGGGAGCAGTGCCCAGGCTGTCAGGGAGCAGTGCCCAGGCTGTCAGGGGGCAGTGGCCAGGCTGTCAGGGGGCAGTGGCCAGGCTGTCAGGGGGCAGTGCCCAGGCTGTCAGGGGGCAGTGGCCAGGCTGTCAGGGGGCAGTGGCCAGGCTGTCAGGGGGCAGTGCCCAGGCTGTCAGGGGGCAGTGGCCAGGCTGTCAGGGGGCAGTGGCCAGGCTGTCAGGGGGCAGTGCCCAGGCTGTCAGGGGGTAGTGGCCAGGCAGTCAGGGGGCAGTGCCCAGGCTGTCAGGGGGCAGTGCCCAGGCTGTCAGGGGGCAGTGCCCAGGCTGTCAGGGGGCCATGGCCAGGCTGTCAGGGGGCAGTGCCCAGGCTGTCAGGGGGCAGTGCCCAGGCAGTCAGGGGGCAGTGCCCAGGCTGTCAGGGGGCCATGGCCAGGCTGTCAGGGGGCAGTGCCCAGGCTGTCAGGGGGCAGTGCCCAGGCAGTCAGGGGCAGTGCCCAGGCTGTCAGGGGGCCATGGCCAGGCTGTCAGGGGGCAGTGCCCAGGCTGTCAGGGGGCAGTGCCCAGGCAGTCAGGGGCAGTGCCCAGGCTGTCAGGGGGCCATGGCCAGGCTGTCAGGGAGCAGTGCCCAGGCTGTCAGGGGGCAGTGCCCAGGCTGTCAGGGGGCAGTGCCCAGGCTGTCAGGGGGCAGTGCCCAGGCTGCGGGTCCAAAGGCAGGCTTGGGTGGCAGAGATAACGCCACAGGCAGGCGGTTGGGACCAATGACACCCGGAGGAAGAGAGAGGGTCAGATACCAGGGCCGGTCCGCTGGGCTTACGGCAGCGGAGGATGTGAGGGCTGGTTTGGGCCGTGAGCACAGGACAGGAAGTGTTGTGTAGAGCTGCCCAGGAAGAGGAAAATCAAACACTGGCAAGGCCACAATATCTTTTTCAAGCAATAGAAGAGGCGTGTATTTCGTGAGCGCGATTATTTCGACAGTTGATGAAGTCAACTGGTTTTATTTCACTTCAAGTGTAATACATAAAGGCGAAAGTCTCTCAAATATGGAAATACGGTCAGGGAAAAACAAGACGTTGGAATCATGAAGAAACCCAGAAGACACCAGAGGTGTGTCTGGTCTTTGAGGAGAGGGAGTAGAGTGGTGTGTAGGCGTGTCTAATTAAAGACCTACAGGTGATTGTTAGTCATGTCAACATGGCCCATCGCTTGAGCTAAAGCACGTCACCACAATGCAGCTGCGTGCGCTAAACAAACTATAGGGTCTCGTCAATATCACCTGTGATGTGATCGTGAAGCAAGGAGTAGCCGTCCACTTAGTGGAGCCATTCCCTCGGAGAGCTGGAACAGAGCGCCACGCTCTATCCGGACGATCGGGCCAGAATGGTTCATTAGGGTTGTGATGCAGGAAACATGCAATTATACTTCCAAAAATTACACACACGTTACCCAGAGCGCAGAGGAAGAAAACTTTGACTTCTCGCACAGGCGCCAAGTCAGAAAGTCGTTTACCAATCTCTGGAATACACCTGAAACTTGTGATAGAGAGACTCTGGGTAAGTTCAAAGATCCTGTCGTTTTATGTGGTCATTATAATTGTGTTTGATATGGGTCGTTTTGTGTCGTAAGATATGCCGACGTTTTTCTTTCCGTGGTCAGTTTAGTTTGAGCTCAACCATTAGTTCTAGATGTTTCTCGCATGCTGCAGGAAACAACCTTTACCTTTTTGGACCTCCCTACATCTCTACCTGCCTTCTGTGGATGTTAATTGGCTCTTAACACTTCCTGAAAGAAGCCAAGAAGACGAGACACAACAGGTTTCTGCTGGAGAGGTGAAGCACTTGTGAAGAGTGAGGTGTGGTAGAAAACGTCTCAATACGAAACGTTGAACCAATCGGCGCGACGGCGTTCAGAAATAGTAGAAACAGTCATCGACTTCGATGTTGGAACCCTGATTTGTTTTGCAGGACTTCAGAAGGACGTGTTAAAGCAACAAACGCGTTTTTAAGTAAGAGCCACTGTCTGAAAAGAGCTCCTTGAGTTTCTGTACAATAACAGAGGATAAGATTTCACCCTCATTGTGTGGCTGTCCGCCTCCCTGCCTTTGGCACACTACGGACACTGTGTGGCTCCGACCATTCCGTTTTTTGCTCTGTTGCTTCACGTCAACGGAAAATACCAAAAAAGCGGGATATTGTTTTAAGACGCTTTTGGGGTGCCAGGTTGGATACATTGGGCTGTTGAGGAATACCAAACAGCGACGCATACTTTGGGCAGGGTGAATGGTATTTAATCCAATGGTATTCAACCCCAAATTCTGAAGTAATTATACTGTTACTAAGGTGTGTTCAGTGCTGTAACCATACGATGGGGAAATAGGTCCCTGTGAGACCCTCTGCCAGGCAGTCGATCAGTCAGCGAGCCGGAGACCACCACCTTCACCCCTGGTTCACTGGGCGGTGTTTACTGGGCGGTTTACTAAACAAAGGAGGGGCCCTTTCCTGTAGGACCACAAACCCAACTGCTTTTATCCCAAACAACTGGAGAACACACACTCACACACGCATGGACACACAGTCACACATTCACACACACAAACAGACACATGGAGTCACACTCACACATTCACAGACATATATGCACATGCACACAAGTACACACACATACACACACAAACGCACGCATTTTCATAACCCAACAGAGAAATTGAGCAAGAGAAAGTGAGAGAGAGAGAGAGAGAGAGAGAGAGAGAGAGAGACAGAGACAGAGACAGAGACAGAGACAGAAAATGAACTTGTAAATTCTTTTTTCATTCTTCTCTTCTTCTGTACTGAGACAACTGAATGTAATTAAGACTATGTAAAACTCCTGTGTGTATGCAAAAACGTCTTTAAACTTTATACGAAGCGTTCAGAGACTGGACGTGAAAGAGTTAACATTGACACTTTGAGCCACTCCCCCGAGACTTGCTGGAAGGCATTAGCTTACCTGCACCTGGCAGCGAAGGAGAAGAACTGAGGTAGTCTGGGAACACACTGACAACTAGGCAGGAACACAGAAAAAAGGGATTCACAACGGCCCTGACTGTTGACCTACCGGAGTACTACTGCAAATAACTTTCCATTCCGAATGTCAGGTAAAAAAAGAACATCTGGATTATTTTGGTTGCGTTCGTAATGTTTGTAGAGGTTCATAATGCACGTCAGACATTGTAATGAAGTCTATGTGAGACAATCAGTTTAAAATGTGTTTTGGCCTTTTGCCCTGTTGATTATGTATCAACAGGCAAATTTGACAACCTACACTTCCATGAACCATTTAGCTTAGTCATGATTTAATGAGAAGAGCACATTAATGCTTAGCAGTAGTAACTCTTGCAGTACCAACATCAGTGATATAAGATCAATAAATTCCACTAATGATCCTGATTGAAATGCTTATCTGATAATGACAAGATAGCATGTGAATTCCTAATGGGCCAAAGATAATCCATACTTCTCCGGGCAGGTTGCCGTAAACCACTTCTGACTGCCACTTTGATCAATGTGAGATGAATTGGCAGTGTCTTCACTGGATGCCCCAGACAAAGGTTGGATGCTGATTGGCCAATACGGGACAAAGTCATTCATTCAGAATCCAGTCTCTCTTCTCTATCCAGACCCTCCGTTTAGTATCCCAGCCACACACACAATTATATGTTTTAAGAAAAACTACAGATAGTTGTATTTTGGGTATGGAATGTGTGGATTCTGCCCATACTAACAAGGATGTCTGAGTTACTTGGTGTAAAATGTGTCAGTTTCGTCGTGTGGTGTTTTGTCAGTCAGCTGTCTGGTCCTCGCTTCCTGCTAAGCGGTAACCACATCCCAAGTCCACCTTCCTAGCAAGCCTGAATGCTTTCTGTTCAGACAATACAACACACTCCATTTAATCACAGATGTGGTCATGTCCCTCCATTGGTGAGACAAACTGTGGGCATCAGGAAAGCAGTGATATGGAGGGTCAATAGGCTGTACCATCGGGAAGGGAATGGAATGCCAGTTTGACTATTTCTTGTCAGCTATGAATCATTGACAGGAGGTCACATGATAAAAAGTAAATAAGTCTTGACTATGTCCTGGTTAACAGAGCCAGCAGAAAGGCTATTGTGAGACGTGAAGGGTGGTTTATCACTTTCACCCCTGTGACAATAATATGCCAGGGCATATCAACTCAACAAGATAGGGTTGACACAAGGACCGGTGCAAATTTATGTAAGCTTGCTGTGCCTGAACATGGTAGTTCCTGAGATTGTCTCCATTCACTTTGAAGAGGCAGCACTCTTTCAGTGTGATTGCTCGGTCCTCTGCAACTTGCATATCTGAGGATTCCACCAACTCTTATCTTCACACTGACTACCCACTCAGACGTTATCTGTAGAGAATGGGACCTGTTTCTGTGAAGTTGTATTTCCCCCCGAGGTTTGTTTAGAAATGGGGCTTCTCTGCATGACCTCCAGGCATTGTGATAACTGTCAGAACTTCTCAGGTGATACAAAATGAAACCTAGGAGTCTCGAGCCTTTCTCTTTGATTCCCTGCTCGCACACCTCAAACACAAGTTGGTTTGCAGTGGCAGCCTGGATGATCACAGGTCAAGTCACAAACAGGAGGAGCCACAGAGCATTTAGAGGACAGTGTAAGGACATCAAACAGCTATTATACCCCACCTTACACAGTCATAATGACGTAGGTGGTGTTGGGTAGCAGCTAGGTGGCATGGACTGTAAGTCCTGTCTCGTTTCGCTGTCCCTGTGTCTGCCGGCTCTGTGAGGCGGTTGTGAGGGCGGGGGCTTACTAAGCCAGGTTGCTGCTAAGGGTGTGTCACGGGTTCTATTTGAATAACAAAACAATTATTGTCTGGTACCTGGAAGAGTCTTTGGAGTGGTTTTCTGGTGTGTTCTGTTTGCGAGGTCATAGATGTCATACACAGCCTCTGTCCATGCAGTCTCCTGTATTAATATGTCTCACCATCTATACTGGTTTGAAATACTGGTTTTCATGTAATTCAAAACTAGATGCTGTTTGCTTTAGGCAGACTGTGTAGGCTAGTCCTATATGACTAAATACGTGTGTGTTTTAAAGTATTCTTATTTTTACATACACCTGAATTGTATCTGTGTGTGTGTGTATACTATCTTGGTTGAAGGATGTCAAGAGTTGTACACAAACAACCCACTTGTTTGTTTAAGATGTAAACTTCATTGGTTCTTCACGAGAGGAAATGACAGTTGGATGAAAGCCTCCACTAAGTAAAGGGTCTAGCATGTGTGTTTGTGTGTATTTGTGTGGGGGTGTGTGTATATGTCTGGCTTTGTATGTCTAAGTCAGAAGGGAGTGTGTCTGCATTTAACTATTTCTGTGGGGAGGTCCTCTTCCAGTGCCAGACTAATCTGCAAATCTTTCCCCAAGTTGTGTTTGGGATACATCTTGCAGTTCCCCAATCTCTCATCATTTATTTGAAATGTAAGGTAAACTCCCATCCTCTGGCGAAGGGGGAACTGACGCTTGGTCTGGTCTGAAAAAGGGCTACTCATGTTGTTCGCTAGCTAACTCACTTCTGCTTTTGAATCAAGTCTGAAAGTGTTCCTCTGAAAAGATCAAGCATTCTGTATCTGGCAGTACAGCTTGAATGTTTGGTGTTTTGGAAAGGACCATGAGTGACTTGATCCTCAGAGCTTTCTGTAGCTTCAGGTACAAGCTGAGGAGCATTGTCCATGTGCGCCAGGTACGTCCACTACTGGGGCTGTGTGTCAGTTCAATCACACGACAGGGTGTGTGGTATTTGGGGTCAGATGGCTGAGCGGTTAGGGAGTCGGGCTATTAATCATAAGGTTGTTGGTTCGATTCCCGGCTGTGCAAAACGACGTTGTGTCCTTGGGCAAGGCACTTCACCCTACTTGCCTCAGGTGGAATGTCCCTGTACTTACTGTAAGTCGCTCTGGATAAGAGCGTCTGCTAAATGACTAAATGTAAATGTATTTCTGAAAATAAACGTTTATTATTTAAAGCGACAAGATTTGGATTTATTTGGCCCTGCCAAAATAGTTCTGCAACTCTGACTGTTGCCAAGCAACAACAAAAAAATCCTATACAAAAGCAACTACTGATTGCAACTTTGTATAGGTTGAACTACACGTTACCGGAGGGAAGTTACTTTGTATCCTCTACATTTCCTCTAAATGTTCATGTTGATCTTAGTTTGCGAAGTTTGTTACAGTATAACTTTAGATAGATAACGGTCGTTAATGCAAGAAGGGTGAATCACGTCTAGTTAAAAGTTCCAGTGCTGCAATAGCCAATTATCAGCACTCGTGGAATGCCTCTTGTCCAATCAAATTACTTGGTTGGATCTAACTGTTGTTTAATAGCCTAGATCAGCGTCATTCCCTCCTCGCCTGCTGTTTTACTGAAACAAGGCTTTGGTTTGCTGCTTTGCCTTATAGCTTAATTAAGCATGCTGGCACAATCTCGTGGGGTTAGAAAACGTCTGAGTCAAATGCGATTCTTGCTTGTTTCGCGAGTTGCGTGCGTTTCTCTACAGCTCACTGCAGTGTGAGAAGGCCGTTGGCCACAGGGATATCTCCGTCCTCACTTAGTGAAAATGTCGAGGGTTTCAAGTTGGGATGTTTTGCTGCAGCTCACTTCCTCTCCCCAGAGATGCACTCTGAGCTTTGGATAACCATTAGTGAGACAGGCCCACTTCTGCTGCAGATTGTCTGACAAGGGAACACTTTCCAGCACGGCTGCTAAACGACAGGCAGTCAGAGTTGGAAAAATCCAGTTGTTGTGTCTTCCGCGTTGTCTCTACTGTTCACCCGCTGACGTCTTCAGAGGCCAGGGGAACAGTGAGACGGCCACTCTGCGGTGGATTCGGTGTTGGTGCCTCTCGCTGTCAAAGTGCTCAGGGAGAGATATTCGATTCAACGGTCTTTGTTGCCTAAGAGGCGGAGAGGTGCAGAGAGAGGGAAGAGTAGAGAGAGAGAGAGAGAGAGAGAGAGAGAGAGAGAGAGAGAGAGAGAGAGAGAGAGAGAGAGAGAGAGAGAGAGAGAGAGAGAGAGAGAGAGAGAGAGAGAGAGAGAGAGAGGGAGAGAGCAAGGGAGAGGGCAGGAGGGGTGAAGAGTAGAGAGAGAGAGAGAGAGAGAGAGAGAGAGAGGGAGAGAGCAAGGGAGAGGGCAGGAGGGGTGAAGAGGGAAGAGAAGAAATAGGACTCTCTACCTCTGTCCTTTGTCCCGCTGATGCTTCTCCCAGAGTTCCCTGAGGAGGTCGGGTTTCCCTGTCAGGGTTAATGGGCCCCCTGGTGCCACTGCAGAGTGGGAGGAGCTGTGGGCCAGAGTGGGAGGAGCCATAGGGCAGTGGGATGGGCTGTGGGGTCAGAGTGGGCGGGGCTGTGGGTCAAAGTGGGAGGAGCCATAGGGCATAGGGATGGGCTGTGGGGTCAGAGTGGGCGGGGCTGTGGGTCAGAGTGGGCGGGGCTGTGGGGTCAGAGTGTGCAGGGCTGTGGGGTCAGAGTGGGCAGGGCTGTGGGGTCAGAGTGGGAGGGGCTGTGGACCAGAGTGATGGCTCGCACAATGGGGGTGACGGAGCCCAGGTACCAGCTGTCGTCTCCAGTCTCACACACTCTCCATGGAACAAGGCCCATCTGTGGTACAGAGAGCGAGACGAAGTACGACTGTTTCGCTTTTGAAACGTCGTCTTGTTAAAGCGATCCTTTTTTAGGACAATTCAATCGTTCTTGTGTTCGCTGTTAGAATCCAGTTTAGCAAACTCCTTTCAACAGCCCTCCTCTGTCTCACCGGGTCTGGGCTTCTACCTGACTTCTATCTGACCCCTCTCTTGTACAGGTGGAGAATGCTAACCCCAACACCGCTGTTTACGCCAACGTCACAGACCTGAAGAAGAACATCCCACAGCCTCCCACAGTGCTGCCCGCCACCCCCCTTCCCATCCCCGGCCCCGCCCCCTCCTCCTGCATCTCCTCCCCTAGGGCAGCGAGCCCCGCCTCCTCCCAGGGTCAGCAGGAGGGATGGCAGGTTCACACTGACCAGGACAGCGGGAAGGAGTTCTACTACCACCCAGCCACGGGGAAGACCTCCTGGGCCTCCCCCCTCAGCCCCCCAGCCCTCTTCTCCATGGAGATGGACCTCCCCAGGGACAGAGAAGTGCTGCTGGGTCCCTCCCCGGCCCTCTCCCCGGCCCTCTCCCCGGCCCTCTCTCCGGCCCTCTCTCCGGCCCTCTCCCCGGCCCTATCCCCGGTCCCCTCCTCCGCTTCCTCGCAGAGCTCCAGCTGGGAGCAGCTCCTGGATGAGACCTCCGGGAGACACTACTACTACAACCCCACTTCGGGAGCCACATCCTGGGCTGCGCCGGAACCCACCACCCCCTCCTCTCCGGGCTCCGAGAGCGCAGCTGAGGAAAGGAAGTTATGCGAAGGGCCGGTAAGCTATTCAAGGAACAGCAGTCACTGTTTGACGGTGCCTCAACAAGTTACAGAGGACAGAAACATGTTCTCCCCTCACGTGACTCTCCATTGCTGTCGCCTCCAGCCCCCTCTCCCAGAGGAGGACTACCCCACAGAGGTGACTGGAGGGCCGTTCAAGCCCCCCTCCGTCCACCCCAGAGACCCGGCGCCCGTTCCGGGCATGCGTCCAGTCATCCCCCGGGCCAGCCTGGACGTAAGCGCCCCAGCAGGCTGGACCCGCACCATAGAGCACGATGGTAGGACCCTGTACACCTGCGAACGCACCCAGGAGCAGGTAAGGACTTGACAGACTGTAGTTGTAGGATGTTTAGCATTGAAATCCTAAACAAAGGTTTTTGGTCACGTATAAACGATTTGTTCGGGTCGTGTCCCTGTTGGGACGGCTGTGGCGCTTGATGCAGCATTGTAACTAGCTTGTGTGTGTGTGTGTCCAGTGGATCAGGTCGGAGGATGAAAAAGGCAAGACTTACTATTATTTGAGAGGTGGATCCAGGTCACAGTGGAACCTTCCGGAGGTACAAGCGTGTGCTTCTGACACTGTGGTGAATGAACCAGAGAATGCATGGATGATAGAGAAAGACAGAGAGAGACAGAGAGAGAGAGAGAGAGAGAGAGAGAGAGAGAGACAAAGAGAGAGAGAGAGAGAGAGACAAAGGGAGTGAATGAGAGACGGAGTGAGTCAGACGAATGGGCCGTAAAAACAAATGCCGAACATCTTGTTTTTCCACAAACCCTCTTCACAAGGAAACGCAGCCTTCAGTAAGAGGTGCCCCTGTCCCCTCCCAGTGCCTGGCAGTCCCCGGCCAGCTCCGCGTGGGGAACGGACTGGAACCGGATGTCCCGCTGCTCCACAAGAACTGGAGACACACCATCCTGGTGGGGCCCACGCAGTATGGCCCTCCGTACGAGGATACGGTGAGAGAAATGAGGGACGGGGACGTCAGGATGAGGGGTTCGCCGGGACCGCACCATTTGTAATGCGGGCGTTTTGCGGCGCGTCAATAACTACGATTGTGCGACGGGCGCTTATGTGGGCCGCACTGAATCGGAATCGGTTGTATGATTAGGATGTAGTTGTCGAGCGGCTTCACTGGAAACATATTGTATGTTTTGAATATTCAATAAAGAAAAAGATAAATAGATACAACATTTAAAAAAAAGACAATCGTTAGTGGGGGTTTTGTATGACAGCCATACCAGGGTCTGTTCAGGAATACCCCAGTTTGTATCTGTTCAAACCGACCAACTGGACTGGGGACTGGTCTCAGGCAGACATATCTGGCCTTCAGAACCTCACTAATGCTCTTATGACGTGAAGTGATGTCATTCCCCCCTCATCCAGGCTGTGGAAACACCTGCCTCTTTGTCTTCCTCTCTAGAGGTCACACACTGTGTCCACATGGGAGGAACCACTGTGGGAAAGAGGGGGATTAAGAGGATACAATCACTCTGTGGGTTTGGAGTAGAGTTCTAGAACAGAGCTGCCCGAAAGTGAACTCAGTTGGCAGAGGACTTTTTTCCGAATGGTTTTCTTTGAACCTGTCCAGTAAAAATAATAAGGAATCTACCTTCGGGTTGACCGTGGTCTATTTGAGGAATGAACTTACATTATGCTTTGCTATAAACATACAACGGATTGACCCGTTTCATTTTCTTTGTCTCGTTTCAGAAGTTCTTCCCGACACATAAGCGGAATGTGTCGGACTTCAGCGACGCCAGCTCTGTGAACTCCCCGGAGAACCCTGCATCCGTACGTACTAGCAGAACCCGACACCAGGCCCCCCTCGGGCCTCTCCACGCCCCACCACACACATGACACAGAGCCCGCACGCCCCTACCATGTACATCACACGGCCTAAACAATGAGACCTGCCGTGTTTTCCTTTCGAAAAGGCCGATCCTTTGAAACTGCGGAGGAGACTGTCGTCGCACGTCTCGACCCCTCTCCTCCACGTAGGTTCTGGGGGCGGGGGAGGCCTGCTAGATGCATTGTGGGTAGTGGGCCAGAGAGACCATGGCTCTGGGTGGTGTGTGGGTGTGCTGCTGATGATGATGGAACTAACCTTCTGTGAGAAGGTTCGCTAACAACGTCAGTCTGTCATGGGCTTGCTACAGCGGTGTCGGGATAAGGGTGAACTACTCGCCTTGCTTTCTCCTAACAGCGTGCTCAGCGTCAGAAATGGGTTGACGTCGACATGTTGGTAGGAGTTTTCTTTGCATGGCCCCAGCAACACTGAGTTTGCGGGCTGATTCGAAAATGCCGCTAATTGTTGAGCGTTGATGAGACTCCCCCTAGTGGACAAGGTCGTTAAACAAAGAGCTCTGCTGTTACACGCACTGTAGAATACACCCGACTTTGGTTGTATTGTGTTGCAGTCAGACAGCAGACCCTCTTAGATGTTTTAGATACATCTTGCCCTCAACACCAGTCTGAGGGTAATAACTAGGTATGGTCAAAGGTTCGGGTTTGTTGTAGTTTTATAGGCAATCGATTCAGGAAAGTCAAACATATTAGAACTCCATGAATTGGCAAGGCACACTCCCAGGCATGTATAACACACACGCACGCACGGACCACACCCATGTTGATACCTGAGTCATATTTCAAGGCTTGCCTGGTGCAAGAGTCATAACTCAGGAATTCAAAGTGACCTGAAAGTCAGCCAAATGGCTGTTCACTTGGCGGAGCTGAGATAAGCGAAGGCAATGGATACTAACTCCTGTGCTGGGATGTTGCTTGTGACGTGGGTGTACTTCCTCGACTGCAGCCGGTGGGATTCTGCAGTGGGATCCTGCATTTGCGTAGCACTTTTCCTACCTCAACGGTACTCAAAAGCGCTCGGTCGGCATGATCTGAAATACATTTGCCGACTCGTTCCAACTGAGCTGAACTGTGCGTCTGTCGTCTTGTAGAGCCACCTGCTGGAGAAAGCAGGGATCCTGAACAAAACCAAAGTTGCCGACCACGGGAAAAGACTCAGGTTAGGATAACGGCTGAACGTCCACCTGGCCACCCAAGTGGATAACGGCCATTCGCCCAGAAAACGGTAATTTTCCCATGGTTCCTCTGTGGAGAGTTGTAGGCCTGAATCCTTCTCTCCATGGTCTCCTCCACAGGAAGAACTGGGGTCAGTCTTGGACTGTGCTGCATGGAGGAATCCTCACTTTCCACAGAGATCCCAAATCTGCCCCCACAAGCAACTCTGTAAGTACCCCCCCTCCCCTCTCCTCACACACACTGGAGACTAGACAATAGTGCATGTGGCCCTTAGACTAAAAGAAAAGCAGATAATAAATAAAAAGTGTTATTGTGGTTATTAATAGTAAAGGTCACCATGAGACAAACCCATTCTTGCAAAGTTCAGTTGAGTTTAGTTGTGTTATATGCGGCTGAGGGCTCAGTCTCTGACAGTTTTATAACAGTGTTCGGGGTCGTCCTGTTTCTCCAGAACAAATCCAACCAGATTGTGCCAGAGCACACGGTGGAGCTCCGAGGAGCCAGTCTGGCCTGGGCCTCCAAGGACAAGTCCAGCAAGAAGCACGTTGTGGAGGTACGAGGGCCTGGGGTCTTGAAGCCTGCTGGGGGGTGGAGGGCTGGGGGGTGTAGGGCTGGGGGGTGGAGGGCTGGGGTGTGGAGGGCTGGGGGGTGGAGGGCTGGGGTGTGGAGGGCTGGGGGGTGGAGGGCTGGGCTGTGGAGGGCTGGGGGGTGGAGGGCTGGGGTGTGGAGGGCTGGGGGGTGGAGGGCTGGGGGGTGGAGGGCTGGGGTGTGGAGGGGTGGGGGGTGGAGGGCTGGGGTGTGGAGGGCTGGGGGGTGGAGGGCTGGGGTGTGGAGGGCTGGGGTGTGGAGGGCTGGGGGGTGGAGGGCTGGGGGGTGGAGGGGTGGAGGGCTGGGTGGTGGAGGGCTGGGGGGTGTAGGGCTGGGGTGTGGAGGGGTGGAGGGCTGGGGTGTGGAGGGCTGGGGGGTGTAGGGCTGGGGTGTGGAGGGCTGGGGGGTGGAGGGCTGGGGGGTGGAGGGCTGGGGTGTGGAGGGCTGGGGGGTGGAGGGCTGGGGGGTGGAGGGCTGGGGTGTGGAGGGGTGGGGGGTGGAGGGCTGGGGTGTGGAGGGCTGGGGGGTGGAGGGCTGGGGTGTGGAGGGCTGGGGTGTGGAGGGCTGGGGGGTGGAGGGCTGGGGTGTGTAGGGGTGGAGGGCTGGGTGGTGGAGGGCTGGGGGGTGTAGGGCTGGGGTGTGGAGGGGTGGAGGGCTGGGGTGTGGAGGGCTGGGGGGTGTAGGGCTGGGGTGTGGAGGGCTGGGGTGTGGAGGGCTGGGGGGTGGAGGGCTGGGGTGTGGAGGGCTGGGGGGTGGAGGGCTGGGGTGTGGAGGGCTGGGGTGTGGAGGGCTGGGGGGTGGAGGGCTGGGGTGTGGAGGGCTGGGGGGTGTAGGGCTGGGGGGTGGAGGGCTGGGGGGTGGAGGGCTGGGGTTGCACAAGTGCAATCATTTGATTTGTTCATCACAGACACATCTCTTATTGTTACAGTGTGTGCGTGCTTGTGTTCCTTCTTCAGCTGAAGACACGCCACGGCTGTGAATACCTGGTCCAGTACGACACAGAGAGCATCATCTGGGACTGGTTCAAGGTCATCCAGGAGAGTATCCGACAGCTTAGGACCATCCCAGAGGCAGCGGACCACAAGCCCCAGAAGAAGGTCTGCTCACGACCCCACCAGCTGATCTCAGCAGGCTTTAACTAGTCTGACTTAGCAGGCTTTAGCTAGTCTGACTCAGCACCATGGCTTTTCTGACCAAGTTGCAGCTGGAGTAACATCTCCCTAACTCCTCCTCTCCCTACTTTTCCTCCATCTCTTCCTCTTCCTCCTACTCTTTCTCCTCCTCTTCCTCCCCCTCCTTCTCCTCTTCCTCCTCCTCCTCCTCCTCCTCCTCCTCCTCCTCTTCCTCCTACTCTTTCTCCTCCTCTTCCTCCCCCTCCTTCTCCTCTTCCTCCTCCTCCTCCTCCCCAGGAGCAGGACCTTCTGTCGGAGGAGGAAGAGCCGGAACCCATGGAGAAGTCCCCACAACCGTCCGACAGAGACGAGAAGGACAGGAAGAGGGCCTGTACGTCTCCGCACCGTAGCCGCAAGATCATTAACTCGACCTCGAAGCGCAGAGCCGTACAGGCGTGTATGTATTTGACGTGACTCTAGTCCCCGGAGCCGTAACGCCGTCCGTCTCCGCCTCTCTCTTTCCTCACCCCTCCAGCCACCAAAGTCGGGTCCAGCAGCCCCGCAGACTCGGAGCAGGGGCGCGTCCGGACCAAGCTGCGCAAGTTCCTGCAGAGGAGACCCACCCTGCAGTCCGTCAAGGAGAAGGGCTACATAATAGGTTCGTCCCGGAAGCGACGGTTCTGACGCCCCTCCTCTGCCTTCGTACTGTGGTCGTTATGCTCTCCTCATCAACGTGATGTGGACGGTCATGGTGGATTTGTTTCAGCCGATGAAACGCGTGTCTACAGCTAAACTGAGGGACGATATTTAAAGAGTGTTCGGGTGAAAATAGTTGATTCATGTTGTGGCGGCAGCTTTTCTGTGTGAGAAATCTTCCAGCTGAGGCCCCATCCTGTCTGTCATCCTCCCAGATAGTGTGTTCGGCTGTCACCTGGACACCCTGTGTCACAGGGAAAACACAACCGTCCCCAAGTTTGTTGAGAAGTGCATCAAAGCGGTGGAGAGGAGAGGTACACACACACACACACACTTGTGATCGAGGATCAAGATGATTTGGAGTGTATGGGTGTGTTTGGAGCCGAGTGTTGGAGGGGAAGGTAACCGCTGAGCTGCCCCCCCGCAGGTCTGGACATAGATGGGATCTACAGGGTCAGTGGGAACCTGGCAGTCATCCAGAGGCTTCGACACAAAGCAGATCACGGTACGGTGGTGCGCCACTCGAGACTGTGTGTGTGTGTGTGGGTGTGTGTGTGTGGGGGAGGGGGGATGGTTGATTTACAGTCAGGACATCTTGCGAAGTGATCAACCCCCTCCTCTTCTTCCTCCCACCTTCCGCTTGCTTTCCATTTCACGCTTTCGCTGCTCCATCTGTCCCTGACTCCTTCTGTCTCCTTCACCTTGTCTCATTCTCTCTCCCTCTCGCTCTCCCTCTCTTTCTCTCTCTCTCTCTCTCTCCCTCTCTCTCCGTCTCTCTCTCCCTCTCTCTCTCTCCGTCTCTCTCTCTTTCTCTCTCTCCGTCTCTCTCTCTCTTTCTCTCTCTACGTCTCTCTCTTTCTCTCTCCATCTCTCTCTTTCTCTCTCTCCGTCTCTCTCTTTCTCTCTCTCCGTCTCTCTCTCTCCTTCTCTCCGTCTCTCTCTATCTCCGTCTCTCTCTCTCCTTCCTTTGTCTCTCTCTCCGTCTCTCTCTGTCTCTCTCTCCCTCTCTCTCCCTCTCTCTCCGTCTCTCTCTCCCTCTCTCTCTCTCTCCCTCTCTCTCTCTCTCTCTCTCTCTCTCTCCCTCTCTCTCCGTCTCTCTCTCCCTCTCTCCCTCTCTCTCTCTCCCTCTCTCTCTCTCTGTCTCTCTCTCCCTCTCTCTCCGTCTCACCCCCTCTCTCTCCGTCTCTCTCTCTCTCTCCGTCTCTCTCTCTCTCCCTCTCCCTCTCCCTCTCTCTCCCTCTCCCTCTCTCTCTCTCGTCTGTTTCTCTGATCCTGTCCTCCATCTTCTTCTTCTCTCCCCTCTTTCTGTCCCCCCCCCCAGAGGAGGACTTGGACCTGGAGGACGGTCAGTGGGAGGAGATCCACGTGATCGCGGGCGCCCTCAAGCTGTTCCTCAGAGAGATGCCCGAGCCCCTCTTTCCCTACAACTTCTTCGACAGGTTCATCGCTGCCATCAGTAAGTGTGGGGCCCCACGTGGCTGAACAACGGTGGTCTCAGCACCCTCGCCTTTGACCCCTGACTCCTGACCTCTGACCCTAGCTTAGCCCTCTCCTGTCCCCCGGCATCGTCACCTCATAAGAGAAGGCCAGCATCATATCATGTCCTCATAATCAGAGAGAGTGGACAGCCCTGAATCGTCACAATCTGTTGTGTTGTGTTGTCACCTGTTGTAAGTTAGGGTTCGGGGGTTAGGGTGATCAAATCAGGGATTAACACGTGTGTGTGTGGTTTTCATCCGGTAGAAATCTCTGACTATAAACAGAAGGTGTCGTACATGAAGGATCTGGTTCGGTCCCTTCCTCTGCCCAACCACGACACCATGGAGCACCTTTTCAAACACCTCCGCAAGTGAGTACTTCCTGTTAGCACGGGTCAAAAATGAAATCGTATTTGTGTGGCCCTTTTCACAAGCAACATCACAGAGGGCCTCACGTACGCCCATAGAAATGTGCCCAACCAACCCAGACCCTCAAGAACCACACTCAGATTTTTTAATCAATGAAATTGATGTTTGTGCCGGTTTGTGATGACCTTAAAGTGAATGACGACTCAACGCCTTCCTCTCTCCCTCCCCTCCTCTCCCTCCTCCTCTCTCCCTCTCCTCCACTCCCTCCTCCTCTCTCCCTCCCCTCTCCTCCCTCCTCCTGCCCTCCTCTCCCTCCTCCTCTCCTCCAGGGTCGCGGAGTACGGCGAGGTGAACCGGATGTCGGTCCAGAGCTTGGCCATCGTATTCGGGCCCACGCTGCTCCGGCCCCAGACGGAGTCGGGCAACATCACCATCCACATGGTGTTCCAGAACCAGATCGTGGAGCTCATCCTCAACGAGTACGAGGTGGTCTTCGCCCCCAGTTGAGCTCCGTCGACGTGTACTGACTGCCCCTTATGACAAGCCCTAGTCTCTCAGCGTCAAACTTGTCTATACCTAAGAAGACTGAATAGGGGTAGCTAATCCTACCCCCCCCCCTCCCTCCTCCCCCCCACCCCCACCCCAAAATAAGGATAAACAAACAAACATGGACTGCTCCTGTCAGGTACACGGGTTGCCAGGTATGAAAACGTAGCGTGACAGAACCTGCGCTGCAGCAATTCTAAACCTTCCACTATAACTGTACAGATTCAACCCAAGGATCTCCAAAAACGTGTCTTTGGTACATAGCCTTCAAGAACACAGGGAAGGGTCATAAGGGAAGAGATGTTTACCTGATAAATAATCATGACTTAAGTCCAATAAGGACAGGTATCCTAAACAGTATAGTTTAAAATAGAAAATGTGAGGTGTAACTCTGGAGAGCGATTTGTGCTGTATGGATGGTGTACAAGGGCATGCCTAGACTAGTGTCTGTAGAGTGAATGAATTCCTGGTTAAATGTGTGTTTCTTTACAAATAATACATTTAATTGAAGCTGGATAGCTCCTGAATGTGACCATGAACAACATACCACAATGCCTATAAATGGACCAGCCAATGAGTTTGGTAATACATTGGAGAGCAAATGACATGCCACTAAGAATTATTTTCTTTATTTTTATGTTATGGATGGGGACTTGCCTATAAAGTTGTGTTATATCATTTGTCCAAATACAGTGAATTTAGTAATAAATGTAAACCTCAATGAGTGTTGTCCAAGGCATCTGGAAGCACTGGACCAAACATATGAACTGTATTGTGATAGAGTATATAGCTGTACATTATGTCTATTTTATAGTGTTAATGTTAATACAGAACAAGAAGTACAATATGTCAAGGCATTTGCTAAATCATATTCTCTGTACATAAGAGGTAATTTTACTTTCTTTTAATATTCTGATAATAAAATAACTTAAATTCTATGCACAATTCATCTGTTTAATTCGATTAGTATAATTAAATCACATTTGTGTTATTTATCAGAAAGGGGAGTTATTTGATTACACGGTTTCTCGGTTGGAAACTAATAACAATTTTATTGGAAAGAGGCTGTAATCTTTCATACTGTTTAGATTAGGATGCTTGCCAAATGCAGCATGAACACAAAACGGATTCTGCCAGTGATACGTATTTTTTATAAGTAGCGTAGGAGGGTATAAGACGGTCCAAACTCCTTCGCAGTTCCTATCCTACTCCTCAAGTAAGTCATTCTGTACGATAGGTGGCAGTGATGCACCATTTGATTGAATACCGCGGCGTTAAACATTACCACAACAAACATGGCAGAAAAGGGTGCTGAAGGAGTTGGAGAGGTCGCCGCAAAAACGACATTGACAGCGGCGCAGAAACAACTGAATCGGAGAAGACAAGAGCTGGACTACTGGAAGAAAAACTCGGAGAGGATACGTAGTCGCAATCTTTTTACTGGACTTGCAATTGGGGCATTTGTGATCGGCATGTGTATCCTTCTTGTGTGTCATAACTGCACTTCCGAGGAAAGGTTGCTAGCTTGTGTAGCTAACGTTACTGTATTCTAGTCATGGAACACATTGTGACCAGTTTAAAATAAATCTCTCCATCTTTACTGCGTTCACCAGCTTGATAAAAGTTTCCTTTCTCAAGGTTCTTGTATTTGCTAGCTAGAGCAATAGCTTTTCAAATAAATGTGGTCGCAGTTTACGTAGCTAGTTACTAGCCTAGCTAGAGCTAGTTACGTCAACATGAATGCAACCTCTGATTACTGTTCAGAGTTTGTAAATGCAACATACTGTAGGGTTAGTAGGAGTCTGCTTCCGACAAAATAACCAAATTTGCAGATGTGGCTTGATGTTAACCATGTAGCTAGACTAGTGAACTACCTATTGTCCTTAACCTCTCTCCTTTCCAAGTCAGCTACACCATCCTGTCTGTGAAGCAGGAGAGGATCATGGAGGACATTGACGACGAGGCGAGAATCAACAGAATCAGAGGCCCCAGAACAGGAGCCAACTCTTAAGGAGTCACCCAGTGGACAGGCAGTTGATTTGGGACGGAAGCCTCTCACCTGCCTTGCTTTCTCATCACCCGTGTTGCGATGACCCCACCTGGAGAAGCATACGGAACTGTCAAGCTGTTGCACTGGACTATACCCTCTGTCGTGAGAATCAATGTGCCTAAAGAGGCTTAAATTCTGTTTATTTTCACATGCAGTGTTAGTTTTAGGGGGTCTTCCACAATCACTGGACTAGCTTCAAATAAAGTTTATATTACATTGCTAGGGTCTGTGCTTGAGTGGGAGCTAAGGTGTATATATGTGAATATTTGTTCAGTCATTAATGTGTATTAAATGATTTGTCTATACACAGTTCAGTGTGAAAAGCTTCTTCATTCTGCACCCAGTGTCACTGTGAGGAATGTGACCAGCACAAGAAATAAGACCGTTTCTGATATAATTATTTATTTTCAATATATACAAATGAATATTTAAAGACAATCAAGCTTTGAAGGTATAAAACAATGTGGATGAAGGCACAAAGTCTGCATAGCAGTATGTCTCCTAGCAACACAACTGATGTCCGCATTTCTTTTATCGAAACAGATTCACAGTCTTGTCAAGTTGGTTTCTTGCAAGAATACAACTAGCTCAATGATTTATGCATTTTAATATGTGCATACTTAAGGCAACTGGTTCAAATTCACAGTTTCAGTTTGATTAGTCTTGTCTGTCAGAAATCAGTTATTCAACAACATTAGAAATGCATAGGCAGTACTGATTTCAAAGGAAACAAGGGTTCTGTGCTGTACATCGATTGATGATTTGTCCTTCAATAATTGGTTATAAACCCACCCTCAGAAAAGTGCATTGTGTCAATCAATGTTTAGTTTTTAAAAAGTAAGAACAGTACAGAAAGAATCATCCACTGTACACCTAAGGGAAAGGCAGCGCTAGAATAGGCGTTAGATACACAGCTGAACAACACAATAAAGCTTAATTTATACTTCGGTCGCGGACACTTTTGAAATGGTCGGCAACCTTTTCAAAAGTGTCTGCGACCTAAGTATAAATTGGGCTTAAGGCTTGGAGTGTTTGCGGACACGATAAAGTGACAATGGCTTACACGGTTAGAGCGAAGCGGACGTGGATTGTCTCCGTCCATCCGATTGTGCTCTTATCTATTCTCAACACGCGATATCTATTTGGTGACGCTGAAAAGCTGGAGCAACAAGGCGGGAGGATGGGTCGATGGGCCGTCTTGCATTCGACTACATTACCAAAGACACACAAGGCAGTAAAACTGGAAGGATACACAAGGCACACTTTCAGGGTTCAAAATGAGGGGGGGTTGGGGTCCGAGACACGCCGTTTAGTCTAGACGGAAACCCCTCGTCCTAATTAGTACTTTTATTTTGAGGGGGTCACACAACGTTGGAAACACATCAAGTAGGGGTTGATGTCATTTTTAGGAGTGAATAGCAGGTAGGCTACTCTAAGATTATTGTTCAGAATGTTCAAATTCCAAACATGATTTCGAAACATTAAAAAGTGGAAAAGATATGGATAAGTTAACAAGTAAAAAATTCAACAATTACTGATGACTTAGGTAACCCCTTCCCCAAAAGTCATGTGTCATTTCGAACCCTGTTCACACCGATGTCCTTTCTTTCCTGTCTTGCCATGGACACATGACCAGTCACTGTCACGGTTCCAACTTGGCCATGGCCACCAGCTAGTGTCAGATATCCACACATTGACTGGCCAGGACACTGTGGTGCACAGGCTTATGCATCATGAGGAGTTTCCTGCACGAGATACTAGTATGGCTGTGTCTGTCTGGTGATGCGGTGAAGACAATCTCCCCTCCGATCCATCCCTCCATCCTGGGGTGTCTCTGTGTTCCAGGTGGGTCTCAGGAACAGGGCTCATCAGTCCAGTGTCCATCACCCTCCATCTAACCCCTGGGCCACCCCTGGTCTCCCCAGGGCCACCCCTGGCACTGGGGGACTCTCTGTGGTCTACAGAACCAGCACACACTCCTTCAGGCCCCTCAGGGACAGCTGCCTCACTGGGGGGAGAGGGAGAGCAGGGGTCAGGAGACGACAGGAAGTGGTCATGACAAACTTCTGTAACCATGGCTGTGAAGTAGCGGAGATCTGAGGGTGAACGCCAAGGTGAACTCGGTGGTAACGTGGCTCTGAGCTATGGTCCGACCACCACACCTCTACCTCTCCAACCCTCTCCCCTCTCCAGGGTACCAGGCTCCATGGAAAGCTCTCCAGGGTACCCAGGCTCCATGCAAAGCTCTCCAGGGTACCCAGGCTCCATGGAAAGCTCTCCAGGGTACCCAGGCTCCATGGAAAGCTCTCCAGGGTACCCAGGCTCCATGCAAAGCTCTCCAGGGTACCCAGGCTCCATGGAAAGCTCTCCAGGGTACCCAGGCTCCATGGAAAGCTCTCCAGGGTACCCAGGCTCCATGGAAAGCTCTCCAGGGTACCCAGGCTCCATGGGAAGCTCTCCAGGGTACCCAGGCTCCATGGAAAGCTCTCGACGGTACCCAGGCTCCATGCAAAGCTCTCCAGGGTACCCAGGCTCCATGGAAAGCTCTCCAGGGTACCCAGGCTCCATGCAAAGCTCTCCAGGGTACCCAGGCTCCATGGAAAGCTCTCCAGGGTACCCAGGCTCCATGGAAAGCTCTCCAGGGTACCCAGGCTCCATGCAAAGCTCTCCAGGGTACCCAGGCTCCATGGAAAGCTCTCCAGGGTAGCCAGGCTCCATGCAAAGCTCTCCAGGGTACCCAGGCTCCATGGAAAGCTCTCCAGGGTACCCAGGCTCAATGGAGAGCTCTCCAGGGTAGCCAGGCTCCATGGAAAGCTCTCCAGGGTACCCAGGCTCCATGGAAAGCTCTCCAGGGTACCCAGGCTCCATGCAAAGCTCTCCAGGGTACCCAGGCTCCATGCAAAGCTCTCCAGGGTACCCAGGCTCCATGGAAAGCTCTCCAGGGTAGCCAGGCTCCATGCAAAGCTCTCCAGGGTACCCAGGCTCCATGGAAAGCTCTCCAGGGTACCCAGGCTCCATGGAGAGCTCTCCAGGGTAGCCAGGCTCCATGGAAAGCTCTCCAGGGTACCCAGGCTCCATGGAAAGCTCTCCAGGGTAGCCAGGCTCCATGCAAAGCTCTCCAGGGTACCCAGGCTCCATGGAAAGCTCTCCAGGGTAGCCAGGCTCCATGGAAAGCTCTCCAGGGTACCCAGGCTCCATGGAAAGCTCTCCAGGGTACCCAGGCTCCATGCAAAGCTCTCCAGGGTACCCAGGCTCCATGGAGAGCTCTCCAGGGTAGCCAGGCTCCCCTGGAGAGCTCTCATGGCTTACCAGCGTTCACTGGTACTCCAGGACTGAAAGAGTTGTACAGATATGCTAGGCCAGTGCTGGGGGACAGGGCCGTCATGGATCATGCGGGGGTGAGGCTTACCATCCGGCTGTAGTCCGGGGCGAAGGTCACTCCTTTACCTGCCCTCTCCTGGGAACCACTGCTGCTGCCGCTCACAGAGTTCTTCCTCATGATCCCTGGAAGACAGAGCACAGCTCGATTGACACGCAGGACCCTGTAAACGAAGGATAGACCCGACCACCCAAACAAGCCAGCAGGTGCTCTGAGGTTGGCCTGCCGGGTGTTGAGACTTAGGTTTACCTGCAGGGGGCAGTATGTCCGGTCTCTGCAGGCTGTTCCTGCGGGAGGGGGCGTAGTTGCTGCTTTTGGACAGGCGTCTCTGGCGGATGTTCAGCATGGCGGCCGGCGACACGATGCCAAGGGGGGGCACCTTGCCCATCCTGTGATACAGCTCCTCGATCTCCCTCTTCTGAGTGTCCTGCAGGTTCTGCACCTCCGACAGGTGTCTGGGAGGGGGAGAGAGAGAGAGGGAGAGAGAGAGGGGGGGAGGGAGGGGAGAGAGGTGGAGGCAGAGAGAAAGGGACAGAGAGGAATATATAAAAAGTTTTTTTTTTTTCTTTTACCATGAATGATCTCCACAGAGTTTTCCAATGCCCTTGAGGACACCCACGCACACACACACACACACACACAAACACACACGACTGGGGAACCCAACCGTCCAATCACCTCTCCCGGAGCTCCTGCAGTTCGTCCCACGACTCCTCCTCCTCGCTCTCCGTGTCGTCGCTGCTGGCGTAGGAGGTGCTGCGCATGTAGCTCACCCAGGGCTGGTGGAGGTTGCTGCCGCTGAACTGGGGGCTCCCCGCCGAGCCCTCCCACAGGCTGAGGCTGAGCTTCCGGCCTCCCCGCCGCCTCTCTCCCTCCTCCCCCTCCTCCTCCTCCGCCCCCTCGCCCTCCTCCTCCTCCTGCTCGGGGAGTCTGGGACCTCCTGGCCGGCAGGGGGCGCTGCGGTGGTCTGGGTTACTCGGAGGGCCGGTTGGGGCCTGCCGGGGCGGGGACAGGGCCACCGCGCTGATGCCGTTCTCTGAATCGCCGTGCTCCACCGTGCCGCTGCTGTCCGATTCGCTGTCCTGCTGGGGAGGGAGAGGAGGGGCGTCCTGGGTGGGGGTGGGCGGGGTGAGTTGTGGCGGGGGCGTGTCTTGTTGGATCTGGGCGGGGCCAGGGGAGGCGGCGGGGATGTCTGTGCTGGGAGTCACCTGGAAACGACCGACAGTGACGACAGGCTTCCTCTCTGTTAGACACAAGGAGAGGCGGAGAAATGGACAGATAGTGTGTGTGAAGGAGTGTCTTTAATATTGATGAGAAATCAACCCAAACTGCTTTCCATTGATGCTACAAAGAGCCTAAGGGCTCCCAGGCAACTTATTCTAAACATCTAATAAAGAAATAAATCGATTCAATTCAGGGGAAAGTGTAAAATGCACCACTTGAGGCCACCACTAGATGGCGATGTGGGCATGGCTGCTTCAGTTGTCCTACCCTCGTTGATAGGCGATAGTCTGTATTTTTGGGTGCTGATCCCCGGGTCTGACAGGGTCAAAGGTGAGGACGTTCTAGGACTGGGCGATGATACCTTCAGAAGCCGAACACAAAACAACAAAAACAATCACATTGTCAGTCAGAGGCACCAAATAGAAGAGAGAGGTATTCTTTTGTGTCCACGCTCGCCACGGGTGTGTCTGTCAGTCCTTTAGAGTACGGTGGTAGAACAGGTTTGAGATGAGGCAGGCAAGGCCACAATTATCTGAGCCCTATGCCAAGACCTGTGTGTGTGTGTGTGTGTGTGTGAGAGAGAGAAAGCGACATTTTGTGTGTGTACATAATATCCGTGTGTGTACATCTTTCTCAAACAGGACAGGCGGTAGTTAAGGATGACATCACTTCTGGGTCACATGTCTGAGTGTGTCCTAGTGAACCCTTTGAACCTTGGTGACCCATTTTGTGACCTTTGGTCGTGTGTGTGTGTGACCCCAAGTCTGTCTGTGTCTCACCGTGCTCTGTGGACTAGGTGGAGCAGAGGAGTCTGGGGAGGTACAGGAGGAGGAGGAGGAGGAGGAGGAAGAGGAGGAGGAGGAGGAGGAAGAGGAGGAGCCGTCTGCCCGCTCGTGGGGCCTTCCTCTGGGCCCCATGTCGGGGGACGTCTGGGGGCTGACCGTGGAGCCTGGAGGAGACAGACTGGAGCAGCTGGACACCTCCGGTCTGGAGCCCGGAGCTGAGCTCAGCTCCTCCGCAACCTCCCCACCAGTGGGGGGCGCCCCCGAACCCACTTTCATCAAGCCCTGGCTCCCGGCCTGCATCTGGGTTTGGGCATCAGCCAGCTGCTGGTACATGTCCAGATACTGGCTGGCGGCAACCGGGGCCCCCTGGGAGTGGAGGTAGGAGCCATCAGGCTGGATCATCCGGGGCTGGGGGGAGAACAGGGGGTGGCCGTAGGGACTGGGCTGGGGGTGGAAGGCCTGGGGCCCCCCGCTGGCCATGGTGGTGGGGGGCATGAAGGACTGAGCCACGCTCATGGCCAGGGACAACACGTTGGCCAGGGAGAAGAGGGGCTGGTTGTGGGAGGACCACAGCCCTGGAGTCTGCTGTGGCAGGGGGGCGGCAGACAGGAGGTTGACCTCACACCCTGCGGCCAGCCCCTCTCCACCTCCACCTGCCTGACTTGGCGAGGAGGTGGAGGAGGAGGGCGTGAGGGAGAGGGAGGAGGAGGGAGTGAGGGAGGAAGAGGGCGAAGGGGAGGGGGAGGAGAGGTTGGGGTTGCTGAGGAAGCGGGGGAGGCTCTGGGGGGCGAGGGAGGGAGTGGAGGCGTGGGGGTGCTGGTAGGGGTAAGGGGTGTGGGTGCTGGGGGCGTGGGGAGGTGTGGGGTACTGGGGGGGCAGGTGGTTGACCGGAGGCAGGGCGTCCGGGTGGGAGTACTGGAGGTACTGGGAGGGTGGAGGGTTGTAGGTCTGGGAAGAACCTGGGACACAAGACAAGAGAGTGACAAGACTTAGAAATCCACTCCACATGGAACATCGGAAGAAAACAGCCTCAACGTGTCTTTGGCTGCTCCATGCTGATACTAGTAAACGAGTCCTGACAAACGGCCCCATGTGGTCGTCACACGGCACACACGGGGCGGTGACATCACAGTAGCGAGGGAGCCGTAGCCTCGGGCGTCCTAGAGTAACCAGCCCATGATGTCGTCAGTCTCCTGGCTACACAGATACAGTCACACCAGGATACGGTGACACCAACACAGGTTTAGCTTACTTGCCACTTCCTGTCTAAGGTTGACACCTTCCCCGGACTGACTTGTCTTACAGTGGATCGTGTGCCCTGAGAGATTAGAGGCTCAATTCGTTAACATGGGAAGTCCAAAACACTGGTGTCCATGATACTGCACTGCAAAGACTATCTAACTATCTAAACTGAGATTGATAATCTTGTTTTTAGATTTTAAAATCTAGTTTTTACTTGTTTCTAGTATAAATGGCTCATCTGGTGACTTAAATTAAGTGAAAAACATTACTTTTTGAAATATTATCAAGGGAAAAGGTCTCACTTTATTGGCAGCCGATGTATTTGTTTTAAGCATAAGCAAGCTCAGAACTAATATTTCTGTACTTAAATTTGATTGGCACACACTGAAAAAACAGTACACCCAGTACCCCTCCCAGAAGGTGTTGAGATGATGTAGCAGCCTGACGTGGAACAATATCTGTGTGTGTGTGTGTGCACATTTGCAAGTGTGTGTGTGCACGTCCGTGAGCTTGTACTTGGTTCTGACAGGAGACCGGTCGTGGTCGTCAACACCTGTTTGAAGAGAAGTGTGCGGCAGACACCGTTCTGTCTGGGGCGGTGAGTGGAAAGAGTTGCCCTGTACAGTCAGTAAACATATTGGACTCAAGCACCAGGCAGTCAGCTGAGCACACACACACACACACACACATACCAGGACCCTGCGGTGAAACCAGCTTGAGAGGGAGCTAGGAAGGATGGGGTGGGGAGAGAGAGAGAGAGAGAGAGAGAGAGAGAGAGAGAGAGAGAGAGACAGAGAGAGCGTGAAAAGGAGGAAGGAGAAGTTGAGAGAGAGGTATTTCAGGATAAGCCCCCTTGAGATGAATCACCTCTTTTCAGAAGGGGCCCTACTTTTTGTTTTGGTGACTTTGATTTCCAAGGATTATAAAGTGTGGAGGAGGGAGAGAGAAAAAGAAAGCGACAGGGAGGGAGAGAAAGAGAGTAGGGAGGTTGGGGCCTGGTTGGTGGTAGGAGGGAGGCTGGGGGGGGGGGGGGTAGGAGGGAGGCTGGGGCAGTTACCTGAGGAGGTGTGGAAGGACTGGGAGCGGAGGGCGCGGACCGGGGGCAGGGCCTCTGGGTCCAGGTAGAAGTCTCCTCCTGGTGAGGGGGAGGAGCCCCGGGTCACCTGACCAATATCGGCAGCTGCATAGTCTGAGGCAGAGAGACCAACACAGTAAGACCAGCAGCATGCAGGAAGACATGGACTGAACACACACACACACACACAGACACACACAGACACACACACACAGACACACACAGACGTGTCTCACCCGGTAGAGACGAGGAGGAGTGTGTTCGTGCCAGACCGTGAGTGGTGAGGTTGGGCTGAAAACCACACAGAGAAAAACGATGAGTGTTTCACAGAAGTCCCGACCACGGCTCACCTCTTGGATACATGAAGGACACCCTCTCACTAGCTGGCCGAGAACAGGAGTTTGCTTTTGAGGAGCACAGGCAAGCTGAACTAAATCAAGCATTTTGGAGTCATGGGGCGCGGCAAAAGGGCTCCACAAAGTTTTTTTGCACGTTTCACCATACTTGTGAGGAAAAGGGGTAGTTGAACAAGAGCACACACACACTCCTCCACACACACACACACACACACACACACACACACACACACACACACACACACACACACACACACACACACACACACACACACACACACACACACACACACACACACACACACCTCCACACACACACACTCACCTGTGAGCCAGAGAGCAGGCCAACCCCACTCAGGTAGGGGAGAGCGTCCACCGGCCCCAGGGGCTCGCCACACCTCATCAGGGCCTCCGCCCTGCGGATGATGTCACGCATGCGGTGGATGAAGCCCTCCTGCTCCGAGGGCAGGATGAACTCATTAAACACCTGGAAGAGGAGCAGGATGAACTCATTAAACACCTGGAAGAGGAGCAGGATGAACTCATTAAAACACCTGGAGACACAAGAACAGGTCACCAAATGAACCCAGTGGTTCTCAAACGTTTCTGGCTTCAGAACCCCCTTTTCCTGATTTCTGAATGCAAGTACCCCCAATACCTGTATTATACTGTGTAAAACACCAATATATTCATGCTTTTGTATTTTTATCCACTTTCTCAGTAGTGCTAACAACCATTGATTTGAATCAGGTGTGTTACATACAGGACAGTGGGCCCAGAGGACCTGGGTTGAAGAACACAGCTTTAGAGAGTACAGTGAGTACACTGACAAAGTACATCGACAGGACTCTCATGGTGAGGTGAGACGTCTGACTGTGACCATCGTGATCTAGCTGTGGAACGCTTCCTTGTTTATGCATGACCTGGTGACCTATGTGGAGACAGAGCGCTTGTATTCCCCGACCAATGGTGGCTCTTCGATCCCGTCATGTGACAGTGACTACAGGTCACCAGGAGGTCATGAGGGAGGTCATCAGTGAGGAGGGGAGATCTGCAGCTCAGCAGTTCTACCACTCTGGGGTTACATAACAGACACACAGACAGACGGACAGACGGACAGACAGATACACAGACAGACACACACACACAGACAGACACACACACACACACACAGACAGACGGATAACTACCATGACAGCTGCAATGTCTTCAGGGTTGTCTCCATCCAGGTCGAACTTAAAGGTCACCATCTTGCTGTTGTGTGTCTGAAGCTGGCACTCCACCACGCGATCAACCTTGTCTGACAACTACAGGACACAAACACACACACCCAAGGACACACACACATGGACAAACACACACACGCACACCTGATTACAACCATGACCCAAAAACGGAGAAAGAGAGCAACTGTACAATGTGTAGTCGTCAACTCTTCCACGGTGCCCTACTTAAAGACACCAGTAACTAAAGATCAAGGATTTTGTGTAGAGATAAGGCAAAGAGACAATGTGAAGATCCAAAGATCTTCCAAAACTCAGCAGAACCGTGATGGACTGACAGCCTGGCTCCAGAACACACAGATCCGGAAGGTTCTGCCCAAACCGGATGGTTCCTTACCCCAGTGATCCGAAGGCGGGAGCGAGCTCTCCTCCTGAACAGCTTGGCGCCTGTGCGCTTGCTGGCGCCCTTGGCACTCCTCTCTGATTGGCCCTCGTTACCGTCACTCAACCCGGACGTCACATCGGAGGCGTAGCTGAAGGGAGGTTCAGGAAATGAGGTCACAAAGACTGACATCACACCACGTAATACTGAGCTGATACAGTGACACAGGCCTGTTGTATATGTTGTAAATCATCATCTATTGCCTCTTCTTAGGCCAGATTGGAAATGAGGATCTATTTATTGACCTTATGGAGTGCTATGACTCAGGAAGCCTCTCGTTTGAAACCAGTGTCCTTCTGGGCTCTGACACACCACTCACCTTCAGCCCACTTCATTAACCGTGACACACGCTCAAACACACACGCACACACACGCACTGCCTGACTGTCCGTATAATTACGCACAGGAAATGGGGTGATTGGTGATTGTGTGTGTGTGTGGGTGGGAGAGGTTATTTGTGTGTATGTGTGTGTGTGTGTGTGTGTGTGGGTGGGTTGGAGAGGTTACGTGTGTGTGTGGGTGGGTGGCAGAGGTTACGTGTGTGTGTGTGTGTGGGTTGGACAGGTTACTTGTGTGTGTGTGTGTATATGTGTCATACAGAAAGGGAAGTACCCTCCAGTAGAGCACTATAGTGCAGTCAAGTGACATTATAAATCAAAGCTTTTATATACACTAACCCCCCCAACCCCCCCCCCCCCCCCCCCCCCATCACACACACCCGCACACACAAACACACACCCGCACACACACACCTCCCTCTTGAGTTTTAAATGGGTAGTTCAAGTGTAAATGTTCCAATGTTCCTCAGCTACATGGCCAAGGTTAAAAGGCATGGACCTCCTGTATCAGTACAGCAGCTATTGGAATGCATTCACACCACACCACTTCTGGGTTCATCCAGGGCTACACCACACCACTTCTGGGTTCATCCAGGGCTACACCACACCACTTCTGGGTTCATCCAGGGCTACACCACCACACCACTTCTGGGTTACCTGTCAACCGGCGAGGAGAAACCACTGGCAGATCCAGACTGGAGCCGCTCGGCATTGTGGGACACGGCGATGCTCTGAGGGGGGGGAGAGGAGCAGACACAGGGCTGCTATCAGAATAGTCTGCTGAGGTAGGCAGCTAAATTTACCCAGCCATGGATCTAGTGAGTAGGGCTGTGTTGGTCTCTGGGGCCTGGTCACCCTAGTTACCTGGCTCTCAGGCCCCAAGCTGTTGACTCGGTTCATTAATCTGTGCAACTGGATTGTTCCAGCAGGGAGAGCACTGTCATGCTGGTATAGCATCACTGGGGACATGTGACTATGAAGGTCACTTCCTGGAGTTTGACAGTTTAACTGTACAGATTCTCAATAAATTCTGGATTTAGATTACCTTCTGTTCCTGGCTAAACATCGTTCTGGCTAGCAGATGGATAAGCTCTTAGCTCCTCCCTCCTCTGACCTCATGCCCCTGCCCTCCTATGAGGTCCCTACCGTGGGGAAGCGCAGAGCAGGGATTGGTGGAGCCGCTGTGGGCGGGGCCTCAGGGGGCGGAGTTTCCATGTGAGGCGCTTCAACGGTTGGCGGAACGGGTGGGACGGCGGCAGGGAGGGCGGAGGGGGCGTGGCTTCCGGGAAAGAGCGGGGCTTCTCCCGGCTCCTGTAGACCTGAGGAGCTCAGGTAGCCGTCTGTCTCACAGTCCGCTGTTATGGCAACAAGCACAGATAGGGGTGGGGGAGGGGGGGGGGGAAGGGGGAGAGAGGGAGGCAGGCTTAAGAGGGGGAGGATGAAGGATCAAGCAGGCAGTGGGCCCAGACCACTCTCAGGGGTAACCACGGTAACCACAACAAACAGCTGGGATTAGTCTGCTTAGGCTTCACATGAGGACAGCAGTGCTGCAGCTATCAGATCCCACCCCACAAGCTACACACACACACACACACACACACACACACACACACACACACACTACTACTTTAAAGGGCATGGGAATGCAAGCTATGCATGTACACAACATGTTTATGGTTACACCTGTGTGACTTGAGAGGTGTAGGACTGTATGCACTACAGTGCACTGAGAATGCAGGCCGAGCTTGTTTCAATCCGCTATCTGTCCAATCAGTGCTAAGGTTCAACGTCTGGTTCTACCATATCAGCTGTTTATATACTGTGCACTGTGTGCGGGCCTCGTCCTCAGACTTTGATCAGCAGCTGTCTGAGTGCTATCACAGGGGGGGTTAAAACACTAAGCTGCCGCCACGAGCTACGCTCGGACGAGAGCGGTGCAGGTATTTCCTTTGCGAAATGAACACGGGAAATCTATTTCGGCCTCCTTCCCTCTCCCTCTAATCCACTGTTCCTCCCCTCCTCTGCTCTACTGTTACTGTCCTCTTCCTCTCCTCAACCCTCCCTCCCCTCCCCTCTCCCTCTCCTGTACTCGCTGCGTGTGGTGCAGGGCTCTTTCCTCACAGGTGGCGGAGGAGTTGTTGGAGGCCGAGCGGATGTTGTAGTGCTGCCTCTGCTGGGAGTCCGGCTCCCCGGCCTCAGCCGCGAGGCTGGCGTTGAGGCCCGAGTCCATCGAGCCGTCGAGGGCCCACACCGCGGGGCCCGACACAGTCAGCGTGGGAGGAGTCTGTGTGCGAGGCTGGGCGGGGCTGGGGGACTGCGTGGGAGGGGCCAAGGGAGGTTTGGGGGCGGGGGCTGGCTCAGGCTCCTCCTCCTCGATGACGGTTTCCTGTCGGGAACGCAGGGCCTCCTGGGCGAGGCGCCGATGTTTCTCCCGCTGACGTTTGATGGCGGTGACCCGGTCGCGGATCGCCTTGGCAACCAGCTTGAAGTCGGCCTCACAGACGAAGCCGAGCACCACCTGGAGAGGGGGAGAGGGGGAGAGGGGGGAGAGGGGGGAGAGTTGGGAGAGGGGGAGAGGGGGAGAGTTGGGAGAGGGGGAGAGGGGGAGAGAAGTACTTAGGTGATCAGCTGCATTCTCATTTGACAAGGCCAGGGCCAACACCCGTGGTGGAAACTTGAGCACTTGACCACATGCAGATCCCTGTGATATGTCTAAGGTTCCTGAACCGAGAAAGCAAAGACCTTTGACATTTGAACCCGTCTTTTAGGCTGTTGGAATTCAGTGTTGATAGACTCTGACTAAACGGATGTAGCTGTTAGTGGTAGTAGTTAATCAACGTAGAGATAGAATGCCTTTGTACCTCCAACCTAATTCCATGTGATTCCATTTATGTGTGTCTGCGTACACAGCGTGGGTAAGACCACCAGGCAGAGAAACACAATCCCACCTCTGCTGCAAACCTTTTCTCCGTGAATAAACTAGGAAACTAGGGGTCAGATGGCTGAGCGGTTAGGGAGTCGGGCTATTAATCAGAAGGTTGCCGGTTCGATTCCCTGGCTGTACAAAATGACATTGTGTCCCTGGGCAAGGCACTTCACCCTACTTTCCTCGGAGGAATGTCCCTGTACTTACTGTACGTCGATCTGGATAAGAGCGTCTGCTAAATGAGTAAATGTAAATGTAAGTGTAATCCTACGACTTCCTCCAGGAAGTCTTTGAGTATCCCAGAAACGGCCCCCTCACCATCTCCTGGGCCACCTCCTCGGGCACGTCCTTGTACAGCTCGAACAGGAACTCGATGGCGTTGTTGTCCTTGTACTTCCCGTGCAGCTTCTTGGTGTCGTCCATGCGCAGCCACAGCTTCAGGCCTGACTTGACCGTGTCGTCCTCCTCGGCCAGCTCCACGCGGACGCCGTTGTTCTCCTGGAAGAACGTGTGCTCCAGCAGGTCCTGGATGGTGTACCTGGGGGAGGGGGAGGGTGGAGAGGGGGAGCCGGAGAGAGGAGGGGACCAAGTGAGAGAGGAGAGGAGAGGGGGGGAGGAGGGGACCAAGTGAGAGAGGAGAGGGGGGGAGAAGGGGACCAAGTGAGAGAGGAGAGGAGAGGGGGGGAGGAGGGGACCAAGTGAGAGAGGAGAGGAGAGGGGGGGAGGAGGGGACCAAGTGAGAGAGGAGAGGAGAGGGGGGGAGGAGGGGACCAAGTGAGAGAGGAGAGGGGGGAAGGAGGGGACCAAGTGAGAGAGGAGAGGGGGAGGGAGGAGGGGACCAAGTGAGAGAGGAGAGGGGGGGCGACCAGGAAAGACGAGAGTGGGGAGGGGCGGGACCAGAAGAGAGGGGAGGGGGGAATGAACCTTGACGCATTGCTTGAAGCGTGGAGTCGGTTACTTTAGTCAGATGTGTGGTGTGTGGGGGGGGGCATACTGGATGACAGGGTTACTTTAGTCAGATGTGAGGTGTGTGGGGGGGGCATACTGGATGACAGGGTTACTTTAGTCAGATGTGAGGTGTGTGGGGGGGCCATACTGGATGACAGGGGGGTGGGGAGAGGTCAGGATATACGCGAGGCTTAAAGGGGTGTACACTGGTAACAGGACCTCCAGAGTTTACAGGCCAGGAGAGACAGATAGATTACCCCACAAGAGTGTGTGTGTGTGTTTATGGTTAGCTGAGGCAAGTGTAATCCGACATCATTAACGATGGGCCGTCAACCACGATCAATAACCTTTGGTCCTGTCGCCCTGGAAACACGGCAACATTTGTGTGGAGTCGTTTCTCGGTTATTTTTAGCGACGAGCCAGTCGGATCAATGCTGGCAGGGATGCTGCATGAGCCAGTTAAGCTGTTGAACTCACAAGCACACTGCAGACTGCATCTGTGGCTCAACAGTGACGAGTGATGCAGTCAGTCTTTTTTTGTTCCCATGTCACTTTCTTGAGCTTGAGTGGGGGGGGTGCGACGCGTGGGCCTGGTGAAGACATTGTCTGGCATTGCATTGGCTCTCTAAGAAGACAAACCTTGACCTACCCCCCTTACAGAACCCACACTCACACAGAGATTTTTCAAAATAAAAGTCTTCGCAGGTGACTGTACCTCTCGGTGTTGTTCATGCGGATGCATCCCTCGATGATCTCTTTTAGCTCAGGGACTTTGACTTTGTAGAAGCTATCTGGTTTCATGCCCTGTGAGGGTGAGGAGAGAGAGAGGGATCTGGTTAGTAATATCTTCATTCCCTGAGAGGGTGAGGAGAGAGAGAGACCTGGTTAGTAATATCTTCATGCCCTAAGAGGGTGAGGAGAGAGAGAGACCTGGTTAGTAATATCTTCATGCCCTAAGAGGGTGAGGAGAGAGAGAGACCTGGTTAGTAATATCTTCATGCCCTAAGAGGGTGAGGAGAGAGAGAGACCTGGTTAGTAATATCTTCATGCCCTAAGAGGGTGAGGAGAGAGAGAGACCTGGTTAGTAATATCTTCATGCCCTGAGAGGGTGAGGAGAGAGAGAGACCTGGTTAGTAATATCTTCAGGCCCTGAGAGGGTGAGGAGAGAGAGAGACCTGGTTAGTAATATCTTCATGCCCTGAGAGGATGAGGAGAGAGAGAGACCTGGTTAGTAATATCTTCATGCCCTGAGAGGGTGAGTAGAGAGAGTGAGGCGGAGTGAGGCGGACCTGGCTAGTAAAAACACACTGCTTTTGCACTGCACCACAACATGGTATCTTGTACATTTGTATTTTTTGTAATATTTGTATTTTTGTATTTTTATATTGTAATTTACGGCAACTTATATTTATCCCACTTAGTACTGCTAGTTTATGTACCCTTAGTATAGTTAGTCCACATATTTAAATTTTAGGTATATGTTTATTGTATGCACCTTCCTGCCAAAGCAAATTCCTTGTCTGTGCAAACTTTCATGGCGAATAAATCCCTTTCTGATTCTGATTCTGATTCTGAAATCAACCCTGTCACTGCCGCTCCGGAGCAACGAGCCGGATGACAGACATCAGACCCAGGGAAGCGGTGACAACAGAGCAAGCGAGGGGACTGATGCAGACAGACAGCAGGGGAGAAACTTGAGCCCTGCTGGGCAGCTAGCAGACCGCCCTGGTGCCCAGAAACACTACGCTGCCGTCTTCACTACACCAGGTATTAGCACGTCACTTTGGATTAAAAAAATACAATAAACGGATGGCTAAACAGATGGATAAAAGGTCAAATGGACGTCATCTGAATTGACCAGAATAATTCTCACGATAAAACCGAAAGCATCAGAGATCCCATAAAAAAAAAACCTGTCATGAATTTCCTTCGTCCCCACTAGCAGCAGCGGAGGCCGACTGGGCCCGCTTCGAAAACTGCTTCAGTCACAGGGCTACAAGCTAACAGTGCCACTGTGCGTCAGACACACTCCTGTATGCACCTGTGGACGGCTGTCACCCCCCCCCCCCCCCCACCCCCCACAAACACACACCGAAGGTCTGAATAGCAAGTGGATGTCACTTCGGGGGGTCACAGCCATGAACTGATAAGTGACTTCCTGTTTCCTGCCGTGTAGCTTCTCCTCCTAACTTCCTGCCTTTGTGCGAGCCCAGGCCAGGGCCCTCCCAGAGTGCTGCTGTGTGCCGCTCTCCAGGACGCAGGCAGAGGAGGTAACTCTATAACCAGCCTTGAGGGGCAGGTAAGCTGATATCACACATCAAGTAAGGTGCTGTCTGAAGCGCACAGCTGAGGCAGCCTGGCTTGTGACAAACTGAGTAAGATCAACTGCGTATCAGCGTTCCAGCCAGGTCTGGTGAGCTTACACACACGCACACACACGCACACACACACGCATGCACACACAGACACACACACACAGAAAACAGTGTGGGTGGTAATGTCCGTCCAAACCACCAAAGATCATCTGCACCACATCATCATCTGCACAAAATCTGAGTCACTCTCATTGGTGACCATAAATAGTGTGTGTGTATGTGTGCCTAGCAGGAATGAGAAAATACACATGTGAGAACACACACACCCCTGCCCCCAACACACACACACACGGACACACACACACAGGGACAGACACACACACACACTCATTGGCACAGACTGTCATGGATGGTTGAGTGGCGATGACGCTGGAGAACTTTAGAGCTGCGAGGTGGATCTGCTTCATTCAATATTCAACAAGCGGAACACATCTGCAAGGTGGGGGGTAATGAGCAAGGGGAAAAAGCTTGGTCACACACACACACACGTCAAAGCTCGTTTTAGAGGACATGTTGACAAACGAGTTGTTTTGGTCAAAGCATCCTGTTAACGTGCTGTATGAAGTCATGTTGGGTTACACAACCCCTCAAAGACTCTGTGGGATAACTCTGGAACAGGAACAGAACCAGGTCTGTGGAACAGGAACAGAACCAGGTCTGTGGAACAGGAACAGAACCAGGTCTGTGGAACAGGAACAGAACCAGTGCCGGCTGACAACTGCTGTGAACTATGCACCAATAAATCTAAACGGAACAACTGGAACCGTGTGGGCCGCTCAGAGCGGACCCGAGTATTCCTGCGGCCGTGGATACGGCCAACAGCGCATGCCGAAGTGAAGGGTGAAGAGCTTGTTTATGGAAAAGAGGCCGTGGTTTGGTGCTCTGCACTGTTACCAGACCAGATAATCACCCTGGACGGCTTCTCAGAAGGAGGAAGAGGACGACGTCACAGCACACACACACACAGATCCATCCATAGCTTTCGCAAGTGGATAATAGTCCTGGGATGGTTAGAGGTTGCAGAACAGAGGTAGCTCTGTGTTTTGTAGGTGGGAAACATCACTCCCCATTAACTGACCACACAGAACCCTGAGGTGGTTACCCAGGGGACTGACTGACTGCCTTGGTCACACACACACACACGCACACACACACACACGAAACACACAGCTTCCAACACACATAAAAACACAACTTTGACATCAGACAACGCCCACATCAAACACTCAATCAAACAAACACACCCACGCACAACCTCTAACACATGCACGAACACACAACCTCTAACACACAAACACACACGCACAAAGACTGCAGGGGGTCCTTCAAAATATTTCCATATCTACTTTGTCCTCGTCACAGAAACCGCAGTGAATGTGAAATCCGTTTTTGGGGTTACCTTGGAGACCAACCCAGACAAAGCGATAAAGAAGAGATCAGTCCAAGAGATACAGAGGATTATTGTCCTAGTGGGGCCACCATAATGGCCTCGAAACCACATCCCCTGGGGTCTGGAAATGGCGAGAGCCATCAGAACACGGAGGCTGATGAAAGGCGATGGGTCACTTCTCACCGGGCTTCATCGCATGGATCCCGCTCCACTCTCTCCTCTCCCCTGTCCCTCTCTCTAACTCCTTCCCTCATTCTCTTAATGAGAGATGTCCTTTGCCAGTTCACCCACCGCTGAGAGCAGGCACATCAACCTAATTGTTCCCCTCAGCAGCACAGGACTTTCCAGGTACGCCAATGTTCTAGGTGAAGGGACATCAGTCGCTGGCTGATGTGTTCCAACACCTGCAGCACGCCTCAGAAAAACAAACAAACAAACAAACAAACATACTAAAAGCCCCGTCATTGACAAGCCTTGATATTTCCGTGTCCCGTCTAGATCCGTGTGCGATCAGCAGGACTGGGATGAAGGAGGATGTACGCAGGTCGTCGCAGCTGCACGGTTGCCAGCACAGGAGCCGGAGATGATAGACTTCTACACCGCACCAAAAAAAAAAAAAAAAAACTAACCTAGTGTGATAATCTTGTTTTTAGACTTTATATCTAGTTTTTACTTGTAACTGGGTTATACAGTATGGTTAACGTCTGTTTGATCTGTCCCCTGATTATAGAGCTATTTATAACCCGTTTTTTAACTCGCCTATATAGGCCCTTTTCATCTAAGATGTCCTTGAGTGTTTTGAAAAGCGACCCCCCAATGGAATGCGTACATTTGATTATTTATTCTTATGAAACGCACACGACGGCAGGTCGTGCGGGGAGGTACACCAGGCTGCGTCGGGAACATTGTTGATTCCAGGAGAGGAGAAAGGTGACGCCTGACCGGGATGTCATCTGTAGGGCGTGTGTACATGTGTGCTACGAGCACCCTGATTCAATCACCTCTCCCTGACTGCCCCTGTTATGTCAATTACCCCCCTGCTGTGCCTCGATGATGCACTCCCTCTCCTTCTAATTTAGCCTTCAGAGATCGCCACTTAGGCACTAACAGTCTCGTCTGCACAGCCAAACTGCTCTACCCCCCCCCACCCCTTCCCTCTTTCTCTCATTCATGTTCTCTCTATATCACTGGATAAGGGTGATGAAGCACTATAATCATGGTGTACACACGCACGGACGCACAGCACACAGGAAGTGCGTCAGGGTTCCTTATTGCCCTGCAGTGATTGATGTGTGTGTGGACGGGACCGAGGCGGAGGGGGGGGGGTAGGAGAGGGAGCCAAGCACGGAGACCGAAGCTAAACGCAGCCCTGGTGGGAGGTTGGGAGTTGGAGGAAAGATCCTGGTTCCACGCAGGGAGACTGGACCTTTTAGTAGCATTTATCAACCACACACACACACTCGTGAACACGTGCACTAGACGCTTTGCATGTGTGTGTGGTTAAAGTATGTGTGTGTGGTTAAAGTGTGTGTGTGTGTGTGTGTGATTAAAGTGTGTGTGTGGTTAAAGTGTGTGTGTATGTGTGTGTGGTTAAAGTGTGTGTGTGGTTAAAGTGTGTGTGTATGTGTGTGTGGTTAAAGTGTGTGTGTGGTTAAAGTATGTGTGTGTGGTTAAAGTGTGTGTGTGGTTAAAGTAAGTGTGTGTGTGTGTGTGTGTGTATGTGTGTGTGGTTAAAGTGTGTGTGTGGTTAAAGTGTGTGTGTGTGTGTATGTGGTTAAAGTGTGTGTGTGGTTAAAGTGTGTGTGTGGTTAAAGTGTGTGTGTGGTTAAAGTGTGTGTGTATGTGTGTGTGGTTAAAGTGTGTGTGTGGTTAAAGTATGTGTGTGTGGTTAAAGTGTGTGTGTGGTTAAAGTATGTGTGTGTGGTTAAAGTGTGTGTGTGGTTAAAGTATGTGTGTGTGGTTAAAGTGTGTGTGTGGTTAAAGTAAGTGTGTGTGGTTAAAGTGTGTGTGTGTGTGTATGTGGTTAAAGTGTGTGTGTGGTTAAAGTGTGTGTGTGGCTAAAGTGTGTGTGTGGTTAAAGTGTGTGTGTGTGTATGTGGTTAAAGTGTGTGTGTGGTTAAAGTGTGTGTGTGGTTAAAGTGTGTGTGTGGTTAAAGTGTGTGGGTGGTTAGTGTGTGTGTATGTGTGTGTGGTTAAAGTGTGTGTGTGTGTGTGATTAAAGCACGCCGGTGTCAGTGTGATTCAGTCTGGAGGGAGTCAGGGTCAGAGTCTGAGAGGTCCTCATCTCTCGGCTGGTCCACGTCAGCGGAGCGGCTGGGTGAGTCAGCGGGCTCTGACGGGCTCTGACGGGCTCTGACGGGCTCTGACGGGCTCTGACGGGCTCTGACGGGCTCTGACGGGCTCTGACGGGCTCTGAAGGGCTCTGACGGGCTCTGACGCGCTGCTCATCAGCATCGTGGTGACACCACACACAGGAAAAACACACACACACACTGTTTGTGTGGCAGAGCTCTCCTTTATGTCGCTGGCTCCTGGCCTGCGCGCGCCAGTGTGCGCCCAAGTAGGATAAGCCCGTTGTCACAGCAACCGCCCGTTCTGAGAAAGGTGGGAGGCGTGTATTTTTTTGTACGTTTTTTTTTTTTTTTTTTGACTCTCCAGAAAAGGGGTGATAATGAAGCTCTTACTATCAGCCTTCTTTCAGCCGTGCTCACTGACCTTTCTATATGAACCGCTGCTGCATGTGTGCGTGTGTGTGTGTGTGTGTGACTTCCCTGTGAGGTGTCATCCCATTACCGAGTGTAATTTTCCCTTTCCCTTTCCCAGTAGAAGTCATGAATGAGGTCTAATTGGCTACGTGGGCGGATGTGGCTGTCCGTATCCGCCGTTCTGAGTGTCAGACGGCAAGCTACCCTCCTTGGGACTGGCTCTTCTTCTGGAGCGGAGAGCCACTTAGTGACGGGTTGTTCTCCGCTCAAATGACGATGAGAGGCTCGTCTGACGAGATGACTAGCTACCAGGAAAAGGTCCTCATGTGCTCTGATGGGGGAGAGGTTTCCTCCTAAGTGCTGGACCCCAGAAGTCAGGCCGTGTCTCGTAGAGATGTTTCCCTCCACTTACCCGGTGTGTTCAGTAAGCAGCTGTTTGGGGCCTGCCAGTCTCACGGCACCTGAGGAAAATCTCATCCTTGTCCCTGCTTCACTCCACAATTACAACCCTGAGTCGAACGCCTCATTAAAGCTGACTTAATGCCCTGTTAAAGCACTCCCACAGCCGTGTATTAGCTGACCCTGGGAAACAAGAGATGCTTTATAGTCTTTTTGTTAGCTTCCGGTACGCGGCGCTAACGTTCTAAGAGCCGTGACGCTCCCCCCCCCCTCCCCAGAGCAGTGACTGTGTCCTCGGCCCCCCCAGCCCCGCAGAGCAGAGTCAGACCACGACACAAGAGCCGCACTGTTCGAGAACACACCCTCGTCCTTCGACTGTTCTACCGCGCTGCCGGTTCTCTCTGGTCAGCTGATAGGGTGCGTGGGCACCCTCTCCTCCACCCTGAGGGCCTCTGCAGGTCCCACTCCAAGCTGCCGTCTCTGCTCTCGGAGGTTTGCGCTGTGGGGTGTAGGTGTTCCCGGGCAGAACCGCGATGACTGACTCCAGTGTGCCTGGAGCGTTCTCTCGGTTTCAAGGGGCCACGGAATTGACCTCTGCGCGCCAACGCTCTGGCGTCATGACAACGCCCACACTCTGCATGTGCGGAGAAGCGGAGGCGCGTGCTGACACACGCACACACTCAGACACCACACACACACACACAGAGGGATAAGGCGTGTTCGTGTCTGCACAAACAGACCCCACACAGAGAGACACACACACACACAGACACACTGAAGGATAAGGCGTGTTCGTGTCTGCACAAACAGACCACACACACACACACAGAGAGACACACACACACACACACACAGAGACACTGAGGGATAAGGCGTGTTCGTGTCTGCACAAACAGACCACACACACACACACACAGACACACACAGACACACACACACAGAGACACACAGACACACTGAGGGATAAGGCGTGTTCGTATCTGCACAAACAGACCACACACACACACACCATACACCCACACATGCCACATTGCCAAAGGTGTGGGAGGAGGACTAGAGTAGCACTTTAATTGGTTAATCTGCGACATCTCCCTTACCTGGTAGGCCTACAAAGTAGGCCTCTCTGGTCTAGTAGGATAACTGATAACAGCAGGAGGCAGTAGGATAACTGATAACCTACAGCCTAGTATCTCTTCAAGTGACAGCCACTAAGTCAGTTGTCATGTGTCAGCACATGCGTCACACATAGCCACTTCGCTGTCTGACCTATCCTGAAGACTACCCGTCAGCGCAGTTATGACAACACACAGGTTGAAACGCACTCATGCAGGCCGGCAGGAACACACACACACACCCACACACACACACGCAGTGAAGGCCACTGCAAATCAGGACGTGAGCTGTCGGAAGATAAGCCTCGTCCGTCCTCGTTAGGTCAACAAGACAGACAGCCCTGCTCGCGCTCTTCCGCATCTCCGAGACAGGGAACACAGCGTTCACAAACACAGGGCCATAACATGATCCCCAGAGACAGACCGGGCTCGACACTGTCAGCCTTTAGGGGTCAGCGTGGCGGGGAGTTCTGACTGGATCTGTCTGATGAGCTAGCAGGCTCTGCAGCCTGGATCTGTCTGATGAGCTAGCAGGCTCTGCAGCCTGGATCTGTCTGATGAGCTAGCAGGCTCTGCAGCCTGGATCTGTCTGATGAGCTAGCAGGCTCTGCAGCCTGGATCTGTCTGATGGGCTAGCAGGCTCTGCAGCCTGGATCTGTCTGATGAGCTAGCAGGCTCTGCAGCCTGGATCTGTCTGATGAGCTAGCAGGCTCTGCAGCCTGGATCTGTCTGATGAGCTAGCAGGCTCTGCAGCCTGGATCTGTCTGATGAGCTAGCAGGCTCATATCATGACCAGCCTTGAGCATGTGCTGCTGAAAAAAGATGCTGCTCAGCTGGCTGGCTTTCTAGCTGACTGGCTGGTTAGCTGGCTGGCTGGTTAGCTGGCTGGCTGGCTAGCTGACTGGCTGGTTAGCTGGCTGGCTGGCTGGTTAGCTGGCTGGCTGGTTAGCTGGCTGGCTGGTTAGCTGGCTGGCTGGTTGGTTGGCAGGCTGGCTGGCTGGTCAGATGGCTTATGCCATCTGGGGTTTTGGAACAGAAAACCTCATGGGAATTGTCATGGAAGTTTTTGAGAGAATCAATCGTTTCGGCTGAAGTCGGGTGAAGTACAGAGTTAATGTTTATTTGACGTATGACGTAAACATAATAATGAAACAATTAACTGAGCTATTAAGGCTGCTGAGGAAACTGAAGCACTGTAACTGGACTGAGAATTGTGTTTGTGTGCCCATGAACTCCTGTCAATAACATTACAAGAAACACATTTCCTTTAGTTGACACCAGGCCTCTAAGAATGAGCTTGATTGGTTAAATTAGCTTGAGGAAATCTTGTATTTAACAACACTGACTTCATCCCAGAACAGAGAACAGACTGATTCTGGTTTCAATAGTTCACAATCAAGGCAGAGCTTAGTGGACATTAGAGAAAATGTTCCAGAACTGTATTTTTGAGAGAGAGAGAGAAATAGGGAGTAAATGGGGAGGAAGGATGAAGGCGCCAGATGTCAGAATGACATGACACTGGGCAGTAGATAACCCTCCCCCCGATAAACCAGGAGAAGGGGAAAGAGGAGAGGAGAGGGGAGGAGAGGAGAGGAGAGGAAAAGAGAGGAGAAGAGAGGAGAGGAAAAGAGAGGAGAAGAGAGGAGAGGAGAAGAGAGGAAAAGAGAGGAGAGGAGAAGAGAGGAGAAGAGAGGAGAGGAGAAGAGAGGAAAAGAGAGGAGAGGAGAAGAGAGGAGAAGAGAGGAGAGGAGAGGAGAAGAGAGGAGAAGAGAGGAGAGGAGAAGAGAGGAAAAGAGAGGAGAGGAGAAGAGAGGAGAAGAGAGGAGAAGAGAGGAGAGGAAAAGAGAGGAGAAGAGAGGAGAGGAGAAGAGAGGAAAAGAGAGGAGAGGAGAAGAGAGGAAAAGAGAGGAGAGGAGAAGAGAAGAGAGGAGAAGAGAGGAGAGGAGAAGAGAGGAAAAGAGAGGAGAGGAGAAGAGAGGAGAAGAGGAGAGGAAAAGAGAGGAGAAGAGAGGAGAGGGGAGGAGAGGAGAGGAGAAGAGAGGAGATGAGAGGAGAAGAGAGGAGAGGGAGGAGAAGAGAGGAGAGGGGGGTGCGGATGCAGATGAGAAGGAGAAACCCACACAATGCTCCTTTCAGGAAAACGAACGAGGTCACATTTGTGTCGCATTAGCTCCGAGTGGCAAGCTATTTAGCACAAGAGATGGCGAGATAAGACAATGAGAGACAGAGAGAGAAAGGGGGGGGAGAAAGAGAGTGAGAGAGAGAGACAGATCGACACACAAATTGAGAAAACCAGAGGGTAAGGGAGAGACCAAAGGAAGGCAGGTGAAACAGAGGGGCCGGAGAGAGGCGAGACAAGGACTCTCGGGCCACTTGCATCTCGCTAGCTAGCGAGCGGCGCGGACGCGCTGCGGGCGAACCCGGGGTTGGAGAGGGCCGGACCGACGAGGGTGTACTCACGCCGGTGACCTTGCGGTAGATCTGGGCGGCGTTCTGGCACTCGGAGTAGGGGTACTCGGAGGTGCACATCTCCAGGATGCACATGCCGAAGGCGTAGACGTCCACCGCCTCGTCGTACCTCTCCTCGTACATCTCTGGAGCCATGAACTCTGGAGTACCTGAGGGGACAAACAGAGCGGCAGATCCTTTACACACTTTACACACGGCACAACGGCAGACGACCTCGAGACGAGATGCTGTGAAGACGACCTCTCTTGACTGCTGCGCTCTGATTCACAGTCAACTTAATTTGATTTCTGCGGAGTATGTAGCTACTGTAAACACTGTACTGCTACGGAAAGCTTTTCGTTTTACAAGACTGGAGAGTTTGGCAGGCTTGCGCCTCGTTTATGAGTCCATTAAAAATGTTAGATTGTTCCCATACTTTATAAAGCGCTGGTTGTATGGAGATGACTGACAGAAGAGATATTTATTGGAGTTTAAAACGTGAGAACAAGGCTGATTAAAAGCTCCGCGCAATGTTGCCTTACCAAACGAGTCAGTGAAGCCCACAGGCCAAAGCCAACGATGCCAGAGAGATTGTTTAGAACAGGCGAACCATGGGCTCTGACGTCACTAGGGGAGATTAGCTTATCTATCATGCGGAGTGGTGGTGTAAATATAAACAGATCAAGAGACTAGTAAACAAACAAACACGCTCACGGGAGCGCCCCAACACAAAGAGGTCAGACTAAAGCAGTCGCTAGGACCTGCCCTAACCCCTCTATTTATGGTCAGACCCGTCCAAGGTCAAAGACGGCATACGTGCGTGTGTGTACATACAAACATCTATGTGTGTTTTCCTGGGAGAGTGAGAATCTGCCCAGAATAGCCCATCTCCTCTGGAGAGAGAGAGGAAGGGGGAGACAGGAAGAGGGAGGGAGGGAGACAGGGAGGGAGAGAGACAGGAAGAGGGAGGGAGACAGGAAGAGGGAGGGAGGGAGACAGGAAGAGGGAGGGAGGGAGACGGGAAGAGGGAGGGAGGGAGACAGGAAGAGGGAGGGAGACAGGAAGAGGGAGGGAGGGAGACAAGAAGAGGGAGGGAGACAGGAAGAGGGAGGGAGACAGGGAGGGAGACAGGAAGAGGGAGGGAGACAGGAAGAGGGAGGGAGGGAGATGAAGGTAAAGAGAGAGAGCGGGAGGAAGACTTATAGGTAAAGGCCAGCAGAGAGAGGGTCAACAGAGAGAGACTCACCTATGACGCTCTTGGCAAAGGAGGCGCTCTTCAGCGTGGCCAATCCCAGGTCTCCGATCTTGACGGAGCCGGTGGGGCCGGTGATGAAGATGTTGTCGCACTTCAGGTCGCGGTGGATGATGGGCGGGGCCCTGGTGTGCAGGAAGTGGAGGCCTTTCAGGATCTGGTGACTCCAGCGCTGAAGCAACTTCAGTTTCATCTCCTTAAACCTCTTCAGATACCTGCAGCAGGTTAGGGGGGGGGGGGGGGGTCACCATGGCAACGTGGCCTTCTAGGATTTGCTCTTTGATAATCACAAATGAGCTTGTGGGGTTTTCCCCTGCTTTAATCCTAATCTAGAGCCCCTGGTTTTAAGAGGCGGCTGGTCGATAAGATAAACCGAGTCAACATGGGATGATTGGAAAACAGTGGGGTTGTGCTGGGCCTGAGGCAACCACTCAGGCTCTGAGAGGCCTGTGATCTGAGGTCACACTTTCCTCCAGCTCTGCTAACAATTAGCTCTCCCCGCCCTCGAACAGAGATCGGCTTCACGGAGATGCCCTCGACTCGCCGTGGCCTCACAATCCGGCGTCTAGCTTTGGTGGCGCTATGGAAACGAGCTGACCGGGGGGGAGGGGGGTGGGGACGACGACAGGCGCACGTACGTCTTGAGCGTTCCCGAGGTCATGAGCTCGGTGACCAGGAGGATGCACTTGTGACCTTTGACCGTGGACTTCCAGGAGTCGTAGAAGCGGACGATGTTGGGGTGCTGCAGCCCCTTCAGCATCTCCACCTCCTCGCTGAAGCGCTGACGCTCCACCTTCGTCAGCCGCCGCGTCTGAGCACAGGAGGAAGAAGAGGAGGAGGAGGAGGAGGGAGAGGAGGAGGGAGAGGAAGAGGAAGGAGAGGAGGAAGAGGAGAGGAGGAAGAGGAAGGAGAGTCACGTCAGAGATTTTGCTTTATTTACAAGATGTTGTTTGTCATATGCACAGTATAACGCAGGTCGTTCTGGGCAAAGACATTATTACAATGCGGAAAAAAAATGAAAAAAAGATTTCTCAAGATTTTAAGAATGGAGAAAAAAAGAGTGGAGAGAGAGAGAAAACATCCGTTATTAAGTAGGTACAAGGACGTGTCAGTAACGATCATGATGGCAAACACATCGACTGTCTCTCAGAAAAACAACTTTTTCTAAAGGGGAACCGTCGCATCTTTAACGCAGAACCTGAACCTAGAAACTCCCAGTCATTTAAGAAGCATTAAGAAGCGTTTAGTCCGCTAGACATCTATGATGTCATGGCACCAGTAGAAGCTACCCTGCCTAATCGCCATGTAGTGTAAGGATGGGCGGGGAAGGGGGGGGGGGCTCCAGAGACCACAGAAGAAGAACCGTGCCAACGGAGCAGAGAAGAAGATCAGTGCAGAGCTGGCATGGTCTCCCCTCCCCCTGGAAGACCAGGTGGTTTGGAAACACTGACGCCAGATTGACTCCTCTCTCCTGCCGTTGAGGCTCTCCGGGCCGAGAGCTTTTAGAGAACTGGAGAACACCATCTCCCAGTCACACACACAATTACACACACACACACACACACACACACACACACACACACAGATTTGGAGTGGATCCTAGCATAATTGGCAGATAATAAATAATACACAAAAAGAAAAGTACCCTTTACCCTGCAGAAAAGTGTTGTCTTGAAAGGGACTTGTGTGTGTGTGAGTGTGTGTGTGTGTGAGAGACAGGGTGTTCATCCCTCACACTCCCTTTAATGTGCCAAGGGTGACTCTTAAAAGTTACGCAACAGGGATCCTGTAACACTAGGATCTGGTAGTGCCGTCTATGTGGTGCACGCCATACTGAAGTGCTACCTGCATTAGCAGTTCGACACTTTACTATCAAAACATTGACCCAACTGTTTATAGAACTGTCTACCCTGATAGTGCTTCTAAAAACGTAGCCAGCAGCGGTCTGAGGTCAGTAGAGAAGAATGGTAGGTAATGGCTTCCATGAAGAGCACATTCTGGGCTTGACTCAGTCTCGCTGGTTCTGACTGAGTTTGTACGGTTCTGAAGGAGTCTATCCGAGTGTGATTGAGTCTATCTGGGTCTAATTGCCGTTGCCTGAAGCTAGGAGATCCGCAAACATGCAGTTGGAGGTTTGAGGGGGAGGGGGTGGGGCCCAAACCCTATACCGCCCTGCCCTCAGGACGATCGAGGCCTATTTCTGGAACTGACTTCCAAGAACAAACTCCACATAGAGGAGCCAGCTGTGTGACCTCCCTCCCTACCCCTACCTCTCTCCATCACTACATCTCTCCTTTCCGCCCCCTTCCCTGTCACATTTTCCCTCTCTCCATCTGTCTCTCTCCCTCTCCTTCGTTCTGTGGACACCGGGAAAAGGAATCGGTACTCAAGCAGCTAGTGGGAAAATGATTTCCTAGTCCAACAAAGTCACCCTGACCACTGCCAGGTCCATCTCTCTGACTCAACCAATCTTTTGGAGAGCCACTGCACTTTTGATTTCCTCACACTTTGATCTCGCTCCGTCTGCACCTCCAGTGTGTGTGTTTGTGTGTGTGTGTGTGTGTGTGTGTGTGAGGGGCTGCACAGTAAACCCATTCAAACACAAGACATATGAAAGCTGGTGATGCAGTCATCAGACTGAACATGTTTCTCATAAACACCCACAAACCCACAGGCTCTCTTTTGACTGCAGTGTTTCGTAAGTGTTTCACTGCTGGGTTAACACCATCCACGTCTGGGCATCGGACCAGAACCCCTCAATAGCCGTTTCTACTTGACAAACAAATGTGTATCGGAAAAGCCTTCGCTGTCAAGTCAACACTATACAGTAGCATATCTGGGTTTGGGTCCAAGAAGTATGAATGGCTGTTTTGATCTAGACAAACAAACAGATCCTGCTCCGTGAAGCGACTAGAGAGGGAGACAGTCTGGGAGCGGCGGCCATTTTGATTTAAGGTCCTCGCAACTCTTCTGTGCCCAGGGCCAGTCCCCAGAGACCCCTAACAGGGCTGTCCGAGCGACCCAGAGACCCCTAACAGGGCTGTCCGAGCGACCCAGAGACCCCTAACAGGGCTGTCCGAGCGACCCAGAGACCCCTAACAGGGCTGTCCGAGCGACCCAGAGACCCCTAACAGGGCTGTCCGAGCGACCCAGAGACCCCTAACAGGGCTGTCCGAGCGACCCAGAGACCCCTAACAGGGCTGTCCGAGCGACCCAGAGACCCCTAACAGGGCTGTCCGAGCGACCCAGAGACCCCTAACAGGGCTGTCCGAGCGACCCAGAGACCCCTAACAGGGCTGTCCGAGCGACCCAGAGACCCCTAACAGGGCTGTCCGAGCGACCCAGAGACCCCTAACAGTGCTGTCCGAGCGACCCAGAGACCCCTAACAGGGCTGTCCGAGCGACCCAGAGACCCCTAACAGGGCTGTCCGAGCGACCCAGAGACCCCTAACAGGGCTGTCCGAGCGACCCAGAGACCCCTAACAGGGCTGTCCGAGCGACCCAGAGACCCCTAACAGGGCTGTCCGAGCGACCCAGAGACCCCTAACAGGGCTGTCCGAGCGACCCAGAGACCCCTAACAGGGCTGTCCGAGCGACCCAGAGACCCCTAACAGGGCTGTCCGAGCGACCCAGAGACCCCTAACAGGGCTGTCCGAGCGACCCAGAGACCCCTAACAGGGCTGTCCGAGCGACCCAGAGACCCCTAACAGGGCTGTCCGAGCGACCCAGAGACCCCTAACAGGGCTGTCCGAGCGACCCAGAGACCCCTAACAGGGCTGTCCGAGCGACCCAGAGACCCCTAACAGGGCTGTCCGAGCGACCCAGAGACCCCTAACAGGGCTGTCCGAGCGACCCAGAGACCCCTAACAGGGCTGTCCGAGCGACCCAGAGACCCCTAACAGGGCTGTCCGAGCGACCCAGAGACCCCTAACAGGGCTGTCCGAGCGACCCAGAGACCCCTAACAGGGCTGTCCGAGCGACCCAGAGACCCCTAACAGGGCTGTCCGAGCGACCCAGAGACCCCTAACAGGGCTGTCCGAGCGACCCAGAGACCCCTAACAGAGCTGTCCGAGCAACCCAGAGACCCCTAACAGAGCTGTCCGAGCGACCCAGAGACCCCTAACAGAGCTGTCCGAGCAACCCAGAGACCCCTAACAGAGCTGTCCGAGCAACCCAGAGACCCCTAACAGGACACTGGTGGACTGCCACCGGTCTGGGGGACGGTGGGTTCTCTCACCACAGCTCACGTAACCAGACGGGTCGTTTAAACGCCCCTTGGAGGAGGATTGACACCTGAACCTTGCCACGGTGTTCGGGCCGGACTAGAACTTTAAGGGTGTGATGGTGGTAAGGCCTGTGGCTAATAATGTGGTTGGAGTATTTAAATGGACTTCTGTGCTTTTTGTTCCTTGGCAGATGTTTCTTTCCAGTGAGCAAATCCCTTTTATTCAGAGTGTTTGACTAAGCATCGCTAGCCAGCGGCTGCTGGCTACTGTCCCTGGCTAAACATCCCCAGCTAGCATCCCTGGCTAGCATCCCCTTCCGCTCAAAGGAACTGGCAGAGAGATGGCTAAATAGCTAGCTGGGTTTAACAGACTCTTTGGGGCTGGTTTTTAGTGATTGTTGGAGCTCCATGTTTGGAGTTTCCAGCCTGGCGCCGGCAGCTTGTGCAGCTGCGGTCGGGGGCCTGGAGGAGTTTGAAGAGCCGTCGGTAGGTTGTTGTTGGATGGGTGCGCTGCTGAAACGCAGTGCCCATAAAGAAGCGGGAGGCACGGAAGCAGCACTTAGGAGAGTAATGGCGACGGTGCGTGGCCAGAGAGACTGGAAAGGTGGAGAAAGAAAGAGAAGGGGGAGAAAGAAAAAAAGTTAAAAAGAGACTGAGAAAGAAAAAAGAGTGAGAGAGAAAGAGGGAGGGGGGAGAGAGAGAGAGGGCTAGAGAGAGAAAGATACATACAGAGAGACAAACAGAGAGGGGGGAGAAGGGGGAGAGAGAGACAGACAGAGAGAGGGGAGGGAGGGATGTGAGAGTGTGTGGTTGTGAATGGGTTGTTCTGCTTTCAGTCACGGCGTGTTTGTCCTCCCGGAGGAGCACGTTTAACCTGGAGAGGAATGACATCATACCGTATCAGCATGACTCTGAAACCCTTTCATGCGAGGACAGCTTCCCTTCATAGCTTTTCTTTTCTCACATTCTACCCACAAGGCCTCAGTTAACCCAGTCACACAAACCCCAACTCTTTTCCGAACGCCGTGTCCTCTGGTTCTCTGCTCACTAGCTTGGTGAGAGAGAGAGGGGGGAGTGAGAGAGAGAGAGAGACTGAGAGAGAGTGGGGGAGAGAGAGAGACTGAGAGAGAGGGGAGAGAGAGAGACAGAGAGAGAGAGGGAGAAAGAGAAAGAGAGAGAGTGTGAGAGAGCTGCCTCTCTCTGAGACACTTGTGTTGAGGCTGTGAGGCTGTGAGGCCAGGGTCACCTCAGTTGCATCCCGGACGTGCCTCGTCCTCCACGGGAAACCTTACTGCCAAAACAACCATGCCATCTGATAACAGGTCCTCCCCAACAGTACTGCAGTCACTGGTCAAACGAACAATGACTCATCTGTCTGGAGTCAGGTGGCTCTACAACCACAGTGGACAGACCGACTGTGCCCGCTGTCGTAACGTCGGAAACTCGCCCGGTCGTGGATGACAGCTGTGTACTTACTACATTACCCATCATGCAATCCCAGCCCTCGGGTCCTAGCTCATCTCCACACCATGCAGCTGCTAATAGCTCCTCCAGGCCCAGTGTCCTCACATCACATGGGGCGTCAGCCTCCCAAAATTGCCCCGTGGTGGTTAAACAGGGGGAGGGCCTTGTTCTAGAACCCTGAGGGTATTATTAGCCCCCCCTGGAAGTGTGGCATGTATGGTGGTGTGTGTGTGTGTGTGGGGGGGGGGGGGGGCAGCGTTACATAAGCACTGTTTAGCGGTTGTGGGCGGCATGGCAACATACCATCTTCTGTGTGTGTGTGTGTTTACATGCATGCATGTGTGTGTGTGTGTGTGTTTACATGCATGCATGTGTGTGTGAGGGATGGGGGAGAGGGGCAAAGAGAGGCGCGTTGCACAGGGCACCCTTGGTAAGAGAGACCCTGTAAAGCTAATGAACTACAGGCCACAGGTCACAGGCCACAGGTCACAGGTCACAGGCCACAGGTCACAGGCCACAGGTCACAGGCCACAGGTCATTAGAGATGCAGACAGTCCATGTTTTGCTACGGCTAAGGAGGATTGGGGCGATTATGTAGCATATGACCTGCTCTGTATAGGAAAGACAATAATAACCATAGGATATGGGGGTGGGGGGGGGTTGATGAGAGCTGTGTTGTTGTTGCCACGGTGATAACGACAAGACAGACTGCAGGTACAGTGAGTCTGGGGAGCAGCGAGACCTCGGAAGAGATAAGGTTTCACCAGAGAGACAAGTGGTTCATGACCAAGTCAACAACAGCCGCGAGGTCGCACACACACACACCCTCTCAAACGTAAACACAAGGGTGCACATGCGGACCCACGCGCCCACTGGCGCCCACTCGCTGTGCCATGCTGGTGGCAGTCTTGCTCGGGTGCGGGTATATATATATATAGAGAGAGAGAGAGACAGAGATAGCTGTCCAAGTGGACACATGGACTGAACACTCTCTTCCTGTCAGTCAGCAACCAAACTACTGATGATGAATAACCCTGAGGGAGGAGAACAGGAGGGGAGAGAGAGAGAGAGAGAGAGAGAGAGAGAGAGAGAGAGAGAGAGAGAGAGAGAGAGAGAGAGAGAGAGAGAGAGAGAGAGAGAGAGAGAGAGAGAGAGAGAGAGAGAGAGGTAGAGGGAGGTAGAGAGAGAGAGGTAGAGAGGTAGAGAGAGGTAGAGAGGTAGAGAGAGGTAGAGAGAGAGAGAGAGAGAGAGGTAGAGAGAGAGAGGTAGAGAGAGGTAGAGAGAGAGAGAGGGAGGTAGAGAGAGGAAGGGTGAAGGTAAGGGACGAGGGAGGGGGGGGCAGGGAGGTGGTAAAGGAAGAACAGGGGGATGGAGGGACGAGGGGGTGCGAGGTGGGGGGTGTAATTGGTCAGAAGATTCACAACGCCGTTTTCCTCTACGGTGCGAGCCAGGGACACGGGTCGTTACACACAAGAGGAAGTTCCCCGGACATAATTCAAGCGCTCTGGTTCGACAGACTGGGACTGGGTGAGGGCAGGGGGGAGGACTGAGTGTCACAACACTCACACAGTGTTTCCACAAAGCCCTCACCTGGCCTATTAAAAGAGCGATCAAGACCAGAACTCCCTCTTCGAGACAGAGCGTGACAGTGTTTCAGTGACAGCCTGTCAGACTGCAGCTAACGTGATCGTAAAACAGGCTTTCGGCTGGACCTCCTGTGCCAGCTGACACAGAACACACTGATCCTTGCAAGGCAGACAGGCTGAGCACAGCAGCCTACTGATGGATTCGAACAACACAACATACGATCGAATCTCATTTACGTAGCCCTTTCTACAACAACAGACACAGAAGGGCTCAACACACGCCCACAAATCCACAACAAACCCAACATAAACCAACCCTAAACGCTCAAGAAAGACTCGGAAAAGACAAGACAGGAATTCCCATTTCGAATTCGAAGTCTCCATTTCGGAGCCCTTCCCTGTTCGACACAAGGGTGCAGCGAGGCGTCCGTGTCTCTGGTCGACAAATATTGACACATCCCTTCATGCGGGCCATGCCTTTGCTGAGGAACACATCACTGCAGAGGACTGGGCAGAGCCACACAGTCAGCTCCCTGGAAGTGCAAGACAAGACGAAGGGAACTGTTTTCTCTCTGTCCTGTCTCTTGTTGCCAGATAAGTGGGCTTCTTCTTCAGTGTTTGGGCCTGCCTGATGCCCTGGCCGTGCCCCGGGGAATGTCTCGTTAAGTCTGCGTCTTTCTCTGGCTCTCTACACCAAAGCCTGGGCTTCTGCCTGCACAGATGTTCCCTGTTAAAAGGCTTTAACTTCCCTCCCTCCCTCCCTCCCTCCCTCCCTCCCTCCCTCCCTCCCTCCCTCCCTCCCTCCCTCCCTCCCTCCCTCCCTCCCTCCCTCCCTCCCTCCCTCTCTCCCTCTCTCCCTCTCTCCCTCTCTCCCTCCCTCCCTCCCTCCCTCTCTCCCTCTCTCCCTCCCTCTCTCCCTCTCTCTCTTTCTCCCTGCCTCTATCTCTCTGTGTCTTTCTCTCTCTCTCTGCCTCTCTTTCTGTCTCTCTCTCTGCCTCTATGTGTGTGTGTGTGTGAGCAGGCGCAAGGCAGCACCTGAACAACAGAGTGAGATCCAGTCGGAAGCAGGTACTGCTGGCCGACCACAGCCAGCGCTGGAGCCTGGAAGGCCCGGAGGCTGAGTTGGAACCAGCCTGGGACCTGCGGAGCAGCCCTGAGTGGGGCAACTGGGTCAGGGCTGCGCTGGTGGCCTTATCCGTGCTGCGTGCTGAGGTTATAAACACTGCTCTATCAGTCTCCAGCTCCTGCTCCTGCCACATTGCTGAGGAGCACCCCACCTCAGCAAGACACTACAGCCGGCCAGCCACACACACACACACTGGACACAGTAGATACTAGCCCAGAGAGGGTCTCAGACTCAGTTACATTGTAACAGATATGCTGTATGGCTAACCTATACACGCAAGCAGACCCTCAAATGTCATCAAACACACCAATACCAAGAAAACCTAGCACTTCACACTAAATCACAGTTGATTTGGACATTTCTGTGGCCCGACCAATTAGAAGCCAGGGTGAGCCTGTGGCGACGCTATGCAACACGATAGAAGTGAGAGTACAGGCCTGTAATCTCACACCTCCTAAAAAAAGATAGTAACCTGAAACACACAGAGACACCGGCTCCGTCAAGGTCCCATATTAAACCACACACACACACACACACACACACACACTGACACACACCGCGCGCGCGCACACACACACACGCAGGTTGTATGCAAATAAGGGTCTTATTATTGGGTGGGTGGATGAGGTGTCAAAAACTAGCTTGCTCTAACAGCTAAGCTGCTAACTCTCACAGCTAATATAAAAAGAGCCTTTCAGGGGATCAGTATTTATTTAGATGTATTTTTTGGCAACAGACTGGTGGAATTAGCATGCAGATCCTCTCAGCTAATCTACAGTATGACTTGACATTCCCGTACTGCTATACCTTTACCTGTTCTATAAGACAAACTGGCGCAGATGGCCTTCCTTGTTTCAATAAGTTACTGCAGGATTTGGGTTCTGTCTGTAACAGTGACAACAGTGACACCAGCGACGGTGACATCAAGTATGTATGTCGCTATCAATGACAATGAGTCCCTGCGTGTTTTTTTTACGAGCGAGATTGCAGGAAATTACTTGTCTCTCGGTGAAGTGAGAAGCCAGGGATAGGCCTATTACGTTGCGGAATAGGTTAATACTAGCGAGGGCCGACTTGATCCCAATCAATGCGGCAGCTGTTGCTGTTCGTTACGAGGTAAACAATGACCTCGTCTTCGGCTAAGTGCCAGCCGGACAACAACGCCTATGTTTGTGCCTCGATGGCGGTCAGGCAGGCTCGCATACAAATGAATTCCATAAAACATCAAACGAAAAGAATGCAGTTTGAATGGAATAGCTGTTAGCTTTAGTTAGCGGGACTATAAATAGGTCGTGCTAGCTTATTATCAGGTGTGGCGAAGAGAAGAGGTTGTGGATGACTCATCGTTGTGTTTTCATACCAAGACCAGTACATTATTATTAAGTGATTGACTGGTGCATTCTTCAACACTGAAAACTAAGCTACAAGCATTCCTCACAATTTGGCACTAAACTTAAATGTTTTACATGAGTCTGTCCCGACATAAACCTTCCCCGCGGAATCCATCTCGTGTTCACAGTTGTCCGTCAGAGCCTGCTTAGTCAGTCATCAGGTTCAACGTCAAGCCATAACGTGACCTATAGGCGACGGTAAACCACGGGTGGACTGTCACAGCCGGGGTACATGCATGTTCATGTGTAGGAGTCCTGGTGCTGTGCCTAGCCAACTGGGAGAAAGGTCAGGGGACATGCAAGCCTGCTGACAGCTCTCTGTGGCTGTTTTGTTATCCATACTGGACATGTCCCCAGGCTAACATTACCATAAACAGACTAAACACAGCCCATAGCTGCTGGCACTAGCATAATCAGGACTGTAATCGTGGCTGTACAGTGTGTACAATGTACAAGGACTTTACAGTGACTGGGTGAGGAAACGGTGTCTCCTGTATCATATATTATTATCAGTGTATAGGGAGCTAGCAAACTGTTTCTCATGGCCCATTTCTGAGCTGAAAGCTTGAGAGAGAGAGAGAGAGAGATACTTTTCTCCAAGGCTCCTATAGAGAGAGTAATAAATATCCCTCAGCCTTTTTAAGAAGCCACAAAACACAACAGCGAGGATGTGGTAAGGAGCTGGATCGCTCTCAAGCCCTGCTGAGACCATAGGGCAGAAAGCTAGTGAAAGATTAGATCCCTGGAAATAAAGGGGTGGAAAAGAGAAATAAATACAAGACGGAGAGAGAAGAGCAGAGTGAATTAAAAGGAGAAAGACGCATTCCGACAGAAACGCACTTGCAGCCAGGGAGAAGTCAGAGGGTTTATGGGAGTTTAAAAACCAGGTCGCTAACTGAAACGTAATACTTTGACATCATTAACTGAGATAAGATGGAAAGATGTAAAAATAGACCCAAGTTGGCGCTACTATCGGGGACTGTTCTGTCAGCAGTGATCACTAAGAGAAAGTAACTGCTGGGACACAGGGCAAAGAGGCCAACCTGTTCCAACCCTGGAAAACTTTGAAGAGAGACGAGTCTTCATGATTAGTTTAAGATGAGTCCATATGGGGCTTGTTTTCTCTCTTGGACCCTGGAGTTTCACAAATGGTTCAGTAGGAATTTCTACACATGAATGAATCGGCACGCCTCCATCTCTCTCCTCCGACTTTACACCTCGAATGGTGTTTGGGTCTCTAGTCCCTGAGTAAAACATCAGGCCAGGGTGACCTACATTTACATTTAGTCATTTAGCAGACGCTCTTATTCAGAGCGACTTACAGTAAGTACAGGGACATTCCCCCCGAGGCAAGTAGGGTGAAGTGCCTTGCCCAAGGACACAACGTCAGTTTGCATGACCGGGAATCGAACTGGCAACCTTCAGATTACTAGCCCGACTCCCTCACCGCTCAGCCACCTGACTCACATACACACCCTGTCTGGGAGTTAAGAAAGTGGAATCACCTATCTGACCCTCACGGAACACAGATTCAGGTTCCAGATCAGAGGAACGGCTGCGTGTGTTCTTCTAGAACAGAGGTCCTCAACCATTGATAGGATGAAATATGTCAGACGGAGGCTGGATAGGGTCGACTTTGTTTATTGGACGAGCTCGGATCATGTGACTTCCCCACGACAGAGTGGTCAGCATGAGTGAAGAACATGTCTCACATACGTCCTTTATATAATGGATGGACGGTACAGATATAGTTTCCACAAAACGTGCCCTTAAACGGCACAACCTCCAGTAACGACGCACATTGGAAATGATACACAGGTGATAACATCGTAACTCATATAAGTCCGTTTCTGCATATTTCCTGCTCACTGTCTCCCGAGAATCTGACCATAGTGCATTCCCATATCTATAAGCGGCGGGTGAGAGGCCCACTGCATGGCCTCTTGACCACAGCAAGGGACAGTCTCGCATGTACAAAAACTCTGCGTATCAACCGTGGTCGTCGTGCACCCCTGCCCTGCATGTTCTAGATGTTTCCCCTGCTCCAACACACCTGATTCAGATGAACGGCTCGTTACCAGGCTTCTGCTGAGCTAGATAACGATCGCTTCATTTGAGGACCAGAATTGAGGACCACTGTTCTAGAACGTGACCCTGCTGGATGACGTGCTGCACCCAGAGAACCGCTGGTGATTCTAGCAGTCAGACTACCAGATGAGGAGAGGCTGCAAAAACATATCCCCGTGGGACTCAAATGAATGACACTCACAAAGGCTTCATGCTCATCTCAATCAACATTCCTGTTCTTTTTTTTTCTTCTTCAGGGTGTGTCGACCATTTGGGCCGTGAGAGAGTTCCAGAAAAGCATTCAGAGGCACTGCAGAAAACAACCTTAATGGTTTGGAACAACCTCGGGAGACAATCACCTGAAAGGTGTGTGCAGGGGAGTGGGTGGAATGATCTGAAGGTATAATTACTTGTTTGTGTTTCAGTACATTGTAGATCTAATCTGCGAATTCCCGTCAACACACGAGGACAAGGGTGTGTGTGTGTCGGTGTGCATCTCTCTGTAGGGCGTGCGAGGACTGTGTGTGTGTGTGTCGGTGTGCAACTCTCTGTATGCATGTAGAGTATATCCTTTCAGGAGAAGGCATACAGAACTGGAGGATTCTGTTGCATTGTCTACAAAAACAACAATAATGCACAGGGTACCTTGAGCCTAGTATTTCCAAGAGTAAAGTAGAGGAGTGGAGAGGAGAGTGGAGAAGAGGATGAGAGGAGAGGAGGGGAGAGGAGGAGAGGTGAGTGGAGACAGAGAGACAGCAGGAGATATGACCTGACACCGTCTCTACATCCAGTTTTACGACTTGGGCCTGTGTACAGTGCAGCCTGTGTCGTACAGCTGTTGCTGTGCAACAGAGGCAGGCTGTTCATCTGGTGGCCACACTCGCACACAGCTGTGTGTTTGAACAGGGGAGTGGAATCTCCCACAGTAACCATGGATATGCCAGGGCCAGGAGGAGGAGTGTGATCCTGGAGGGACACTGATTGTCCTTGTCCTCTCCACAATGCCACCTGAAACACTGCTCAAAGCCACAGGACCTGAAGGGCAGGACTGATTAGTAAAGTCTAAAGAGGACAAACTCATGTCTGTTTCATCAACTTCCTCTCTAAAGAACTCGTAAGCGTATTTTTCATAAACCAGATAGAACGAGAGGGGTTCAGTCGAGATGTTTTTTTCTTCTTCCGTTACTCCCCAAATGCGCAACAGGGCTCCAATCATGGTGTAAACATGCTAAACTGTTATCATCTGCGCTACGTCGAAGAGCGCAAGCTACCGGAGCCAGGCAGACCTATATATCTCCCTGCTGCAGCAACACTATCTGGCACACAGCAGTGCTGAGGCCCCTGGGGAGGTTCAGCGAGCACTGGGAGGTGGCGGGTCAGCGGGGGAGCTATGCAGGGCATGCCCATATATCAGGCTGACCTATAGAAACACGTCCTGGGAGACCTCTAGTCAGCACTAGCTGCGAGGCGCTCGCCGAGTGTCCCATTTCTCTCGAGTCATGTGACAAGCTGGGTCACGCTGTCCGTGTGAGCCGCGTCCAGGGCGTCTAAGCGACGGTTTAGATCGACCAGGTGAACCGTCGACAGGCCCTTTCCCTGCCAAGCTATTCTGGTGAAAGATGAACAGAGGTAAATATTGACTGGCGGCTCGACAGGGTTTTGCTTGCGAACAAGCCAAAGCGTTCCTGGGTCTGGTGCGATGCACAGACAAGACTTAAGTCTGTGTCCTGTCTTCGTTCAGATGGTGCAGGTGGGCTTTCGTCGTCTCATCAGTCTTCGTATCTATTAACCGTGAGAAGCATCTCAAATGAAGGTGTACAATCGTCTCCCAAACACAACCGTGTCCCCAAGAGAAGCAGGAAATTGCACTGCAAAAAAAGGTCTGCTCAAGTACAGGAAATTAACACTAAATTTAAAGAGAAAATGACTTGATACTAGTGAAATTATCTTGCTGCATAGACAGATAATTTTACTCGACAAGATATCTTAAAATAAGTTGGTTCCAGTCTAGAAATATGTAAGCTTAAGAATATACCACAAATTAAAAGATAGAAACTAGTAAATAATTTTTGAAACCAGATAATAAATATTATATATCCAGAACTAAGATTTGAAATCTTGGCAAGCAGAACAATTTGCAGTGTGCAGAGCCTGGTGAACTCCATTCATGCTTCTTTCTTGTGAAGGAATCAAAAGGCGCTCGGTTCAACCGTATCCCGAGTTCAACACGAACACAAAAGCTTTCGTGGTCTCGGCTTACTTTCTCTCTCTGAGGTGAAAGATCAAACAGCTCAGGTCTGCAGATTCCCTCAGACAACACACTGCAAAAGCTAACTAAGTTTGATCAACTTGTATGTTCTTACTGCATTGGCAGCCACTTACTTGTACCATGTACTTGTTTTAAGCACGAGCATGCACGTAACTAATGTTGCTGCACTTCAATTTGAGAAAGAGACAAGAGTCTCTCCTTCTCTCTCTCCCCCCTCTCACTCCTTCCCTCTCACCCCTTCTCTCTCTCCCTCTCACCCCTTCTCTCCTCTCTCCTTCTCTTCCTCCCTCTCTCACCCCTTCTCTCCTCTCCTTCTCTCTCTCCCCCTCACCCCTTCTCTCCTCTCTCCTTCTCTTCCTCCCTTTCTCTTCCTCTCTCACCCCTTCTTTCCTTCTCCTCCTCCCTCCCTCTCTCTCCCTCTCTCACCCCTCAGTAGATCGTCTCCACACAGCAGCACCAGGAACCCCCGAGGCGTGCGCAGGTTTCATAACAACCGAAGAAGAACACACAGGAAGTCCATTCATAGGCTGCCAGTGGAGCAACAGTGCATGACTTCATAATCATTTTTGAAAAATGTGTGTGCCAAAGACATCTGTTACAGCAGTGTTACGTAAACCTCATTACAGGGGCTGTCTGGTCGATAGCTGCGCAGTTTCCTCCAGGAGGATAACATGCACAACGTCTACATGGTTCGTCTCAGTAACCCTCCTCTACGGAGGACAGAGTCCTGGTCCAGGAGGCCTCTGTCCTGCCCATCCAGCCCCACCCAGACGCTACTGGGGCAGGCTGGACGGAACACCACAGAGCAAGCCTGCTACCAGAGCCCGGCAGAGTGAATGTGTTCAGGTCCCAAAAGGAGCTCGGTTCCAAACTCCCCCACACAGGGCCAGCGCCGGCGGGGGTCGGAGCCGAGCACAGAGACGGATGTTCCGGAGCAGCCACGGTGCGATGTTGCAGCAGGCCTGAATACCGCAGCCTGGTTTGAACAACAGAGGTTTCCCTTCCTTGTTTCCCTTCCCTGTGTGTCTCAGTCTAGACCAAGTCTGTATGGGAATCCATACAGGCGTAATCCAATCATCTGCGACTTGCTTTGAGAACGGTGGATTTGAAATGGTAAGGTGATACCGTAAAGAACTGGTTTCCCCTGACTTCCCTCCCTTGGGAATTACCACGCACAGACACAAACAGTTTGTATCCAGGGTCACCCTGAATCTCAGCCAGTAAAGAGAACGAAGGGGACTTGGCTGAGGTGGTACTGAAGGTTGAGGTGATTTTCCCTCGGGGTCCAGAAGACTGTTTAAAACTCCCCCTCCCACTGGGTCTCTCCAGGAACCCATTGCTCCAGGGCCATTCCTGACCTCTCACACACACTTAAAACATCTAAGCATCTGCACACACACCCACACCCCTGAGCATTCACCCCCCCCCACACACACACCTAAACATCCACACACACCTAAACATCCACACACACCCACACACCTAAACATCCACGCCCCAACACACGTACACATACTAAACATCTACACAAACACAACCCCCCCCCCCACACACACACACACGCACGCACACATACCCACACCAACACCCCTGTTATCACCCAGACAAGTATGCTGCAGGTCAGGGAGGCACCAGGGCTGCCTCTCTCAACTTGTGGCCTGACAGTGGTAGAGACAGGAGGGGTGTGGGCCTTGGTGAGAGTGGGAGAAAAGGAGTGGATGGACCACCTGACTTTGCTGCCTCGGTTGTTTCGTAAGACGGGCAGAGCCGGTGACGAATCGGACCCTGCGAGAACAAGACAACACAAGTTGTGTTTCTCGATAAGTCCTCTGGGAGCTTTCTGAGTAGAGGCAGACTACCCTGGAGGCGTAAACACAGTCGACATACCTTCATATAAATCAGTGCAGCCTCCACCATAAAGATAAAGTTGTCTCCCAACTTTTCCACAGCCTCTCCATCGTGGACCTGCCGTGACTGACCCTCACCTCACCCCACCGAACCACGACCAATCCAGTCACCCCTTTCACCTCCAGCGTCCAATCAAATAAGCACCTGTCCTTATCAACCGTAGCGAACCAGACAGGTGACAGCAGGCTGAAGGCCCAGCAGGCCCCTCCCCCGATCACCAACATGACAGATGCCTACGCGATGACCGTACCACGAAGCTCACGAGGACTGGTTTGTTCACTGATACGCCAAACACTTCTGTGAACTTCTATGCATTTTTCTTGTATAGAGATGATCCTATTGGCCCTTAAGCCCTGTAGAGTAGAGCTGAGCTGAGCAGAGCAGGGTAGAGTATTTCAACAGCACCGGCCTCCCAAGTTAGCAGGCTTCAGGACAAGCTGGCTTTCAACACAGGAACCAGCTGACGTCCAACATACCGCTACTTTAATTAAACAGTGTTTGCTGTTCTGTAAAGCTCATGAACCTCATCCAGATGGATTAGGCCTGCTTGTCCTTGAGCCCCAAGCTGTATGCCGCTCCAATCCCCCATGCTTCTCTCTGCTCTTATAACTCACACACACACACACACACACACATCAGTGCTGGTTCTCACCTGAGGACACGTTGCCTGAGGTCTACTTTCTCCGGGCGCGCACGCAAGTCACCGAATCAGGCGTGTGTGATGGGGAGTGGGGCTGAGAAAGGTGCGGGCGAAGCTAACGGAGGCGCTGGCTTTGTGTGAGGGCTAGGGTGACTCAGCCACACCGTCGTTCCCCCTGACCAGGTGCCCTGCGCTCTACCGAGGGGCCGTTCCTCTACGGCCTTATTCAATCCCATTAGAGAGACGCCACCACACACACACAGTGGCACACACACACACAGTGGCAGCTTTTGTATCGTTTACCACTGGGGGGCTTCGTCACTTTGCCGTCGATACGATTTATCGCGGCTAATTAAACGAGTTCACCGAGAGTGAAAGAAATTCCGGAGAGGAGGGGATTAGCTGGGCCGGTCATACTCTGCAGGTGACAGGGGGCACACTCTGCAGGTGACAGGGGGGCACACTCTGCAGGTGACAGGGGGCCACACTCTGCAGGTGACAGGGGGCACACTCTGCAGGTGACAGGGGGCACACTCTGCAGGTGACAGGGGGCACACTCTGCAGGTGACAGGGGGGCACACTCTGCAGGTGACAGGGGGCACACTCTGCAGGGGACAGGGGGGCACACTCTGCAGGTGACAGGGGGGCACACTCTGCAGGTGACAGGGGGGCACACTCTGCAGGTGACAGGGGGCACACTCTGCAGGGGACAGGGGGGCACACTCTGCAGGTGACAGGGGGGCACACTCTGCAGGTGACAGGGGGCACACTCTGCAGGTGACAGGGGGCACACTCTGCAGGGGACAGGGGGGCACACTCTGCAGGTGACAGGGGGCCACACTCTGCAGGTGACAGGGGGCCACACTCTGCAGGTGACAGGGGGACACACTCTGCAGGTGACAGGGGGCCACACTCTGCAGGTGACAGGGGGCACACTCTGCAGGGGACAGGGGGGCACACTCTGCAGGTGACAGGGGGGCACACTCTGCAGGTGACAGGGGGCCACACTCTGCAGGTGACAGGGGGGCACACTCTGCAGGTGACAGGGGGCCACACTCTGCAGGTGACAGGCGGCCACGTCGGACTGGAAACATCTGACGGACAACCACGGATCGTAGCTGGGCCGCTGGAGGAATGTGTCTCCTAGGCAGCAGCCTGGATCAAGGGGGCCATAAACCATTCGTTTGGCCCTTAGATAGCTCTCAAGGTCTGGCAGTGTTTGGTTCGAAAGGTGGTGAGGGAAGCCAACTGCCAATCCTCCTGAACTGACCACAAGGATAGGCGTTCCTGAGCAGCCATGGTACGATGTTGCAGCCGAGGCCTGGTTAAGAAAACAAAAAAAACATTGAGCTTTTCCCTTCCCTGTCCCATCTCAGTTCAAACCTCCTCACTTCTCACACTGTGTGAGGCCCAGAAGTTTGCTTGCTCTGCGAAGCCGAGAGAGTCTCCGTGCTGTTGAGTGGACCCCTGAACGGCCGCAAGAACTGAGCGGGCTGGGGAGGGGAGGGCGACAGCGAATGCGAGACAATGCTAGAGCAGATCCGCACATCCTCTGTCAAACTTCTCTCGCAGCTATACAGCCAGCTACCTCCTCCTCCTCCTCCTCTTCGCAGCTGCCTGGAGATACAGGCAGCAGAAGGGAGGGGTTACTTCAGTTCAAACGTTGCGTAACCTTTAAAGGCGAAGGACGCTGCGGAGGTACCACCAAATGTTCTGAACTGAGACGGCCAATCCAGAGGAGATGTGGGGTGTGGAGTTAGGAGTGTGGTTCTCACTGTAGCTTACACCATATGTGTGTGTGTGTGTGTGTGTGTGTGTGTCGTACTGCATACAGTGGCCAGGAAAATGTCTCGTTCTGCTGTCAGTTATCTGGCGCCAGGACAGGTGACAAGTTCCAGGAAGTGAAGTTATCGTCCAACTTGTCAAGAAAGACCAGAGACATGTCATGTGATGTGTCTGTTATGGAACATTTCCACACCTCTGGCCAATTCAGCCCATTTCAGGCTACTTTCAAGGTAGTGCGAGGGTGTGTGTGCGAGGGTGTGTGTGTGTGTGTGTGTGTGTGTGTGTGAGAGAGCATTCTGCCACCCCAGGCTGTCAGGGAAAACAGACTTGAGCTGGATTTGAGCCAGACAGAGGGTCACTTATCGTCCTGGTCTGGCCCAGACACTGCAGGTTTCAGCTGCTAATTCAAAAGGTCAGCTATCGATGGATTACCCACAACAGCAGGTCTGGGTTTCTGAGAACTCAGAGGAAATAGGATGACTGTTTTTCTTTCCAGAGAGAGATGTTGGTCTGATATCAAGTCAACATGTGCTGCCAAAGTAACGATTAGATTTCCGCTCAATCGTTTATTTGAATGTAGATAGATTTTGGTGTGTTGATGCCCACACATAAGTAATTCACCTAGCCTTATGTATAGATTTGGAGCTTCATTTTTGAGTTGCGGGTGAACATGTCGGTGATGTAACTGTGCATATCCACGCTGCCCTCCACACAAACACACACACAGCTCCCTCACCACAGCCCACAAATCATTAAGCGCATCTGCTGCTAGGATACCAGTTGTCATGGGAATTCGGACAATTAGAAACTAGACACAATGATCCAGAGAAAAAGAGAAAGAGAGTTCAACCTGGCCCCCTCCTGCAGGTAGAAGCACCCAGAACTGTCTCTGAACGGGGGGTGGGGGGCGAGGATGAGGGAGACCTCTGAACCATACCTATCATCTCATCTCTGTTTGTCCCTGGACAACAATCATTAAGACAACGGAGGAATCTCCACATTCATCTCCAGAGAGCCCATTAGGCTAGGCTTAGGTTTTATAACTTAACAATGTCAAGCTGATCAATATTCTGTCACATTTTAACACGTTTAACACAGTATCCTGTTAATAGTATTGACCAGAAAGGCAATAACAGTAATTCAAATCAAAGCTTTATAGGTGAAGTATTAATTTCCTTGTCTATAGGCTACATCGAGGATTTTAAACAATTATGTGTGCTTTGTTTTCATTTTGTCACAATATGATGTTTGCAAGCTGTCCCATAGACACCCTTTATACGTACCTGTAGTTCACACCAGGCCACTTCCACTGTCGTCTCCGTGTCCAGGCCTTTGTAGACGGTCTTGAACGACCCCCTCCCTATCTCAATGTTGAATTTGAGAAACCTTCCATCGGGTGAGGTGGCCACCGCTTTGGTCTCAATTTCGTCCTTCTCGTCTTGCTCCCATTTGCTTTGGAAGGGAGCTCGAGATAAAACGACTTTTTTGTGAGTAATTTCCGCCTCGGAATCCGAACTTGTGCTCAGAGCGCAGGAAGTTGGTTTTCCAACGGTCCATGTGTCTAGAGGTGATACCGGGTGGGATGGTTGGTTACAGAGAGGAGAGCTGGTGCTCGTTCCGGGGCTCGATGCAGGCGACACCGGTGGAGACGAGTCCGCTTTCCTCTCCTCAGCCGCAGTTTCTGCTAGAATGTCATCAGCAGACCAGGAAAGAGTTTTGGAGAGTGGTGGGTCGGAAACTTGCGGTTCGAAATCGAAAGTGTTAATTTTGTTCAGTTTGTATGAGTTTCTTCTGGAGTTTGCAGAATGTCTCCTGCGCCTCGGTGGTATTCGTCCTGGGAAGGAGTTGGCATCGAACCCGGCAGGTAGTTTCCCAAAACCAAGTCCAGCCATGTCAACCTCCGCTTGTGACATAATGTGCGTCTGCTCTTATTGTTAATTAAGCCTCGAAATATATCAGGTGTTTTTTGGTCAAGAAGTGAATGCCGTTCAGCCTAACTTGTACATTGTAGTCTGCAGTAGCCTATCCTCGAGAGAGAAAAATGAAGAAAAAAAAGCCTAAAAACGATTAAGAATTAAAATGAAAGCATGAAATTACTGAACATGTTTAACACTTTAAAGCCGTCAACTTTTCCAACAAACGTACAACTGTATGTGAGCGAAATTAAACTAAAGCACAATAAGTGACTCCTCGAATCCTCTCAGGTAAAGAGTATGCGTTTGAAAATGTATCTGAAGAAAAAAACACCTGGAAAACCCATACTTGTAGTCCGCATATAGAAAAACCGTGTGGTTGGTGGCACGTCTCCCAGCTGTCACCTTCTGTGGAAGGTTGCAGCCAGCTCCTCTAATAACAACAGACAAGTGACACAAGCGCGTAGCACCACGCTCCGCCCACAAACACTTCATGTGTGAGATAAAAAAAATAATTGTAACTTAAATTTGTTATTTAACTCAAGAAGTCTGTGTAGTATTTAGCCAATTTGTAAACCCTATCACATGGGTAAGTTATTGATATTCAGTTTGATAAATGTTATGCATATTATGAGGGTACACAGTGAACCCGAATGTTCTCTCGAAAGATAAATTCTGTGTAATTTAAGTCACAAGAGTCGCTGGCTCAAGTGCGATATGACGATATCAAAGATTTCATTTGGCAACGTGCCAGAATGTTCAGTCCAATGCCACATGTTGCACTGTGGTGTTCCTGTAAGCCTAGCCACTAGTGTCAGTCATATTTTCACAATTAACTGCTTTTTGTGACTGCGATTTGTCCTACCGTGTCAGATTTTCCTACCGTAGAGCAAAACTACAAGGAAGACCCTAACCCTAACCTTGATGTCCGCATGCTCCCAAACACTGATAGAACAATCTGACGGTTTGGATAAAAAAGGTAGGACATCGGTTTCAAGTTCAATTAATAAATCACGGGGATTCATGGACATGAGTGAGCTCGGAATAGGCTTACATCTTGCTATATAAAGAACACTGATGAAGCCATCGATACTGTAGTTTGTTACTGCATGGCAAGTTACAACTGGATGACATGACTTGGCAAACTGCCACTGAGAGGATGAATATAGACAGCAGAAACAGGCTTTGCTCTCATCCTCAGCCCTGACACTCAGACACTCTCTGAGTTAGAGGTTAGTGATGATCATGGTTATGTTGAGGTTGTTTTGAGTATTTCATTAGACTCCTGATACGTTGGATTGGAGTGCAGATTTGGCTATACAGCACAGTGCTTGATGTCAGTGAATGTAGTCTTTGTAATTTTACTAACTGCTCTGTCATTTGGTCTGACTGTGCACATGACAATTCATACTCTGCACATATATAAATATTTATTGTTTATACATATAAACACACACACAGAGAGAGAAAGGTTCTCCAATCATGGGTTAGTATGTCAGGTCAACAGGAGCCTGAATTCTCTGTCAGGTATTTTTATCCTCTTCTTAACGGAGGAAGCAGTCGAGCTGTGTGGTCTAATCAAAGGACATTAGTTACAACCAATGAAGCCACACTGCCCTCTCTTTCTCTCTCTCTCTCTCTCTCTCTCTCTCTCTCTCTCTCTCTCTCTCTCTCTCTCTCTCTCTCTCTCTTTCTTTCTTTCTCTCTCTCTCTCTCTCTCTCTCTCTTTCTCTTTCTCTCTCTCTCTCTCTCTCTCTCTCTCTCTCGCTCTCTATCACAAGAAAAGGAAATGTGACGACACCACATCTCCGCTCGCTCAAGGACAAGTCAGGTCATTTTTGCTTCTCCCACTGTCTCCGGGTTCACCCGCAACATCTGCGGTAGAAGACTACAAATGTTGAACGTGTGCTTGTGCAAATGTTTATGTGTGTGTAAAAGAGCTAAAAAGCTGTGACATGGACAAAGAGATTGGGGGATGTGTGTGTGTGTGTGTGAGTGTGTGTGTGAGAGAGAGAGAGAGAGTGTGTTTGTGTCTTTGTGCCTGTTTGTACAGGATTAAGTGATCTGTGTTAACTGAGCTAATGCTGTGAAGCCCAGCCCCAGCACCTCATGTAGCTCCATCTGCTGCTAGCGAGACGCTCGCTAGCTTGTCGACCTCCACCTGTCACATGATCACAGCGAGGAGCAGGGGAGAGGAGGTGGAGGGGCGCTCTGAAGAGGGGGGGGGGGGGGGCTTATCTTCAGGAACACATTGGTCCACTGGAAGCAGCAACAGAGGTTCGGGTGTTAATCACCCCCGCGTTAGCCGTGTGCTAATGCCGAGTCATCTTTCGTCATGCAAGAGAACATGCGTGTAAGCGGGGCACACGGGGGGATGCTGAGGCATCGGTGGGGCTCTTCAAGGTTCAACTTCTGAACAAGATGGTTCTACACGCTGTCCTGACTGGTCTCTCCAGCCTCTCTCCCTCACTCTGGTTTTCACCCACACACACTAAAGCTCTCTCCATTCCTCTGCCCTCCTCAGGCACACACATACACACAAATACCTACACAATCGCTCTGGTTTGCTTTCTCATAAGCTGAAGAACCAAAACTGTTAGTCTGTATGTCTCTCCCTCCCTCTCTCTCTCTCCCTCTCTCTCTCTCCTTCACTCTTGTTTTTCCCTCTCTCCCCGTGCCTCTCCCTCTCTCTCTTTTTGACTGTATCTGTCCCTGTTACTGTATTACTCTTTCACACACACACACACACACAACTCTCTCTTCCCCTCTCTTTAAAAAGAGATAGTTTATCTCGTTCGTCATGCCGGGGGGGGGGGGGGGGGGGGGGGGTGAGATACACACAGTTCCTTTCTGCTGCAACTCTGAGGAGGACCGCTAGGCCTTGAGGGTACAACACAGACACAAGTCTGGATGTTACAGAGGTCATGGATATCGCTGTGAGCTCAATGGCTTTCACATAACATTGCCAATAACTAAGCTGTGGAAGCACTCATGTGCTGTTTGCCTCGTACGATATTGCAGTGCACCACAAGTATGAAAGCATTCCCAAAGGTTAAAACACACTGCAAAAAGGCCCTATCAAATTGGAAGTGCAAAAATATTAGTGGTGAGCTTGCTTATATCTAAAAAAGATATGGCTTTGGCTGCCAGTGCAGTAAAAACGTTTCACTTGATAACAATAATGAGTCACCAGTTAAGCCATTTATTCTAGAAACGAGTCAAACCGGATATCAATTCTCAGCGGAACACTCAAATGTTCCGTGTTTGCAGGATTCTGGGAAAGAATAGGACTGCTGTCTGTCACCAGCGCACCAACATTCATGACACCAGTGGCTTTCAATTTAATATCCCTGTGACGTCGCTCTAATGAACACAAACAGCCCCATGTTGCTATGCAACATGTTTTGTTTTCCCTACATTTCAGATAAAATAGCTAATTATCCTTCAACAACACAGACGCCTAGCAGCATGTTAGCAATAGTTGCTAACAGAAGCACCTTAAGTGAGAAGGCCAAGTATAGTTAGAGTTAAGCCATAACATGGATGTATTTGAAAACGTATGCGCCTTCAAGGATTGTGTTTACGAATCAACAGCCCAAAAATTCAAGGCTATTCAAGCCCAAAAAAATACTATTTTCAAAGATGAGTGTTTTCGCAAAAGCTTTTCCCAAAAGGCTTTGGTACAAGGCAATCTCTAAAGAAAAAGTGTTTACATCATTGTGGACAGGGCGGAAGACCATCCCTGTGAATGCAGTCGGATCTTTTCGGAGACTGGGTTGTGAGGAAAAGACGACCTCTGGTGGACATAGACTCAGATGACTGAAATTCTATATATATTCTATAATTCTATACCTACACAACACCGCAGCTATTTAAATGATTCCTTAGTGACACATTATTAACGAGAGGGAGGGAATTCTATTATCATTTTATTTGCAAGTAAAATATTTACTGCATTTCTAAACGGTGTATTTGTTAATCATCTCAAACCACTAAATTCACATAAAATCGCAATCGTAGTTAATTATGTGTGCAAAATGAACAAGAAAATATACCATGTGTTGCTGTAATAACTATCATCACCCGTGACAGTCCCTACACACACCCACTCACACACACACACACACTTACACACACAAATTCAAACAATCCACCTCATTGACAATACCGTGGTAACAGTAGTCATGGAATCGTACTTTGCCACCAGTGGAGGACAAGGCATGATAACGGTGCTATCTCTGGATACTGACTGTGCTATGACAGATTGTACACAGGTCTGTATATCATCCAGAAAACAAGCAGTGAAACCATAAGTCACACGCTAAGACCAATTGACAGGCGCCGAGGCACACAGTACGTCATAATAATCTTAACGAGATTTGTCGTTGGAGATATTATCTATTGTGTCATTGTTGACAAGGGAAACATAGTTGACATCGCGGCTAAAATATGACAGATTACTTGGGAACTCACTGGGAAAATCGCATTGAACTACAATGCATGACGAGTTAACGCAGTGTGAAATCATAACAAACGATTCGCTGTCACCACACAACTAACAATGCCCCCTGTTGTACCTCTGTGACTTATTTTGATGTCGCTTTGATGTTGTGAAATATCGGCTCCTCTGCTTTGTTGTAGTGAGGGTAGTTCACCACAGGGTGGCGCCACACACTCACTGGAGCTGTTGGTCTCCGGTATTCTGATGGCAAGCCCTGGACTGCACTGACTTTTCAAAGACATTTTTAGAATCAGAATCAGAATCAGAATCAGAAAGGGATTTATTCGCCATGAAAGTTTGCACAGACAAGGAATTTGCTTTGGCAGGAAGGTGCATACAATAAACATATACCTAAAATTTAAATATGTGGACTAACTATACTAAGGGTACATAAACTAGCAGTACTAAGTGGGATAAATATAAGTTGCCGTAAATTACAATATAAAAATACAAAAATACAAATATTACAAAAAATACAAATGTACAAGATACCATGTTGTGGTGCAGTGCAAAAGCAGTGTGTTTTAAGCAATAAGTCATTTGAGTCAGTGTGGTCCCTTGGCCTTGTTGAAGAGGCCAACAGCGGAAGGGAAGAAACTGTTTTTGTGGCGTGAGGTATTGGTCCTGATAGACCGCAGCCTTCTGCCGGAGGGGAGTGACTGAAACAGGGAGTGTCCAGGGTGGGAGGAGTCGGCCACAATCTTCCTCGCTCGCCTCAGGGTCCTCGAGGTGTGCAGGTCCTCGAGGGTAGGCAGATTGCAGCCAATCACCTTCTCAGCAGTACGGATGATACGCTGCAGTCTGCTCTTGTCCTTGGCAGTGGCAGCAGCGTACCAGACGGTGATGGAGGAGGTGAGGATGGACTCAATGATGGCTGAGTAGAAGTGCACCATCATTGTCTTTGGCAGGTTGAACTTCTTCAGCTGCCGAAGGAAGTACATCCTCTGTTGTGCTTTCTTGATGAGGGAGCTGATGTTCAGTTCCCACTTGAGGTCCTGGGAGAGGATAGTGCCCAGGAAGCGGAAGGACTCCACAGTGTTGACTGGGGAGTCACACAGGGTGATGGGGGTGAGTGGGGCTGTGTTCCTCCTGAAGTCCACAACCATCTCCACTGTCTTAAGAGCATTGAGCTCTAAGTTGTTCTGGCTGCACCAGGTCACCAGGTTGGCCGCTTCCCACCTATAATCAGACTCGTCTCCACCAGAGATGAGCCCAATAAGGGTGGTGTCGTCCGCAAACTTCAGGAGTTTGACGGACGGATGACTGGAGGTGCAACTGTTGGTGTACAGGGAGAAGAGCAGAGGAGAAAGGACGCAGCCCTGAGGTGATCCGGTGCTGATGGACCGGGAGTCAGAGACTTGTGTTCCCAGCTTAACGCACTGCTTCCTGTCAGACAGGAAGTCTGTGATCCACCTGCAGGTGGAATCAGGCACGTTCAGCTAGACACAGTAACAAGGCAAAACTATCATTTTTTTTCACTTTGTTTTATTTTCCTGGTTCATCTGAGAGTAACTGGGAGGAAATAAGCTGTAGAACCAAAACTGTTAGTCTGTATGTCGCTCTCTCTCTTGTGTATCTCGCCTCTCTACATCTTTCTTTATTTCTCTCTCTCTCTCTCTCTCTCTCTCTCTCTCTCTCTCTCTCTCTCTCTCTCTCTCTCTCTCTCTCTCTCTCTCTCTCTCTCTCTCTGTGTCTCTCCCCCTGTACCCCCTATCTTTCTCTGTCTCTCTCTCTCGCTGTCCCTCTGTGTCTCTTTCTTTCTCTCCCCTCTCTCTCTCTCTCTCTCTCTCTCTCTCTCTCTCTCTCTCTCTCTCTCTCTCTCTCTCTCTCTCTCATACTCCCTCTTTCCTTCTCTCCCCCATTTTACGCTGCCTCTGATTTCAAAGTGAATATCTGAATGTGTGGATGTGTGTGGTTGGCTGGTTAGCAGGGCACAGTGTCTGTACTGATGAACAGGAACACTAGGTTTGGTCTGCATGAGTGGCCAAGCGATGCCTACAGATGCCCAACATTGTGTCACATGCAATCCCAGCTGTCATACACACACTGATTGTGCCACAGACAGACAGACACACAAATGCACACACACCCACATACAAACTCCCACATACACACAAACACCTACACACAAATCCACCCACAGACACAAGTACACACGCTAACACACATATACTTCTTAAGCACGTAGTATCCCCGTGTTTTCCAACACATGTCATTAAATGGTCCGTGCCTGTTGCTGTATGGTTGCCCACGCTGAGGACCTTATGCATCCAAAGGATTAACATATGAAAGAAGGAACGAATGAGAGCCTGCGTTTGCATAACTTGTGCCTGCCGACTGTATCACCAGGGTGGAGACCACCATAACTTGTGCATGCCGACTGTATCACCAGGGTGGAGACCACCATAACATGTGCATGCCGACTGTATCACCAGGGTGGAGACCACCATAACGAGATGATGAAAAGAGAGAGGGAGGGAGACAGAGAAAGAGAGATTAGAGACAGACAGAAAGAGAGATTAGAGACCAGAGAGTGAGATGGAGAGAGAGAGATTAGAGACAGAGAGCGAGATGGAGAGAGAGAGAGAAATGGAGAGAGAATAAAACACCCATGTTGAAACATAGTCGGTAAATGAGTGCAAGAGGGAGAAAAGCGAGAGCGAGAGACAGTGAGTGAAAGCGCCCGAGGTGGAGGAGAGAGATGGGCCTGAGAGAAAGTGGAAACCGCTGAAAGGACGGGCAGCGCGGGCCAAGGAGAGATTCAGAGGGAGACAGGTGGAGAAAAACAAGGGGATGTTTAGCTCTCGGCGTCCCAGTGTCTCAGCCTTCGCTTCGCTGTGGCGCGCTCCCCTCGCTACCACTGTTACCATGGGAACACCGCTGCAGCGCTCTAGTTGTGAAGGCTCGTCGGCCAGGAAACGTGTGTTTACTAAACAGTCGTGCCGTCAAAATCAGCTTTAAGATGGTGTGATCGTTTGTTAGTCATGTTCTGCTCCTGAGGGTTCTGTTGAAAGGCTTTTGCAAAATAACCTTGTGGGAGAACCTTGGGAAACTGGGTTGTACGTTCAATAGACCACTGTTCAAGTGTTGTGTTGGCGTGGTATTTCTAAGCCAGACACGGAATGGAGAGTTTGAATAGTTGACGCTTAATATTGGCATGTGTTTTTGAAGAGTGTGCACGGAGTGTATCCACAACCGTACCTACGGCACTGATGCCAATATGATGCATGTTGAGCTGTGACATGATGGAGAGAAGAGAGAGAGAGACAAATGTAGAGAATGAGAGAGTGAGAGAGAGGGAGCGATGGAGAGAGATATTAAAAGGAGGAGGAGGTGTTGAATGACTTTCACCGCAACTTGAACATGTTCATACATGTACATGGATGTGAGCACCCTCCCACACACCTCTGTGTGTCTCTTCCACCAACACATGCAGGCCCATAGGCACGCACACACACACACACGCGTTCTCACAACAGTGCTCTCCTCCCACACCCTCTCGTCTCCTGTCCTGCTCAGAGAGGTCCCTGCTGACCACGGAGGGGCCGGAGGGGGCCGGGGGAGGGGCCGGGGGGCACGGTGTGCAGCAGTCGGCAGGTGGAAGGAAAAACACAATTCCAAAAGCGGTAAAAGTCTGACTTCGAAAGAAAAGGTTCGAACTTCTTTTCCTGTAAGTAACAGGTCATGATCTAGGGATGAGAACATCCAAAAGTTGTACAGTTCATGCGCCAGACTGTTAGCCCTAGAGTACAGCGTGTTAGCCAGACTGTTAGCCCTAGAGTACAGCGTGTTAGCCAGACTGTTAGCCATAGAGTACAGACTGTTAGCCAGACTGTTATCCCTAGAGTACAGACTGTTAGCCATAGAGTACAGACTGTTAGCCATAGAGTACAGACTGTTAGCCAGACTGTTAGCCCTAGAGTACAGAGTGTTAGCCAGACTGTTAGCCATAGAGTACAGACTGTTAGCCAGACTGTTAGCCATAGAGTACAGATTGTTAGCCATAGAGTACAGACTGTTAGCCCTAGAGTATAGACTGTTAGCCAGACTGTTAGCCCTAGAGTACAGACTGTTAGCCATAGAGTACAGACTGTTAGCCAGACTGTTAGCCATAGAGTACAGATTGTTAGCCATAGAGTACAGACTGTTAGCCCTAGAGTATAGACTGTTAGCCAGACTGTTAGCCCTAGAGTACAGACTGTTAGCCATAGAGTACAGACTGTTAGCCCTAGAGTACAGACTGTTAGCCAGACTGTTAGCCCTAGAGTACAGACTGTTAGCCAGACTGTTAGCCCTAGAGTACAGACTGTTAGCCAGACTGTTAGCCATAGAGTACAGACTGTTAGCCAGACTGTTATCCCTAGAGTACAGATTGTTAGCCATAGAGTACAGACTGTTAGCCCTAGAGTACAGACTGTTAGCCCTAGAGTACAGACTGTTAGCCAGACTGTTAGCCCTAGAGTACAGACTGTTAGCCAGACTGTTATCCCTAGAGTACAGATTGTTAGCCATAGAGTACAGACTGTTAGCCCTAGAGTACAGACTGTTAGCCCTAGAGTACAGACTGTTAGCCAGACTGTTAGCCCTAGAGTACAGACTGTTAGCCAGACTGTTAGCCCTAGAGTACAGATTGTTAGCCATAGAGTACAGACTGTTAGCCCTAGAGTATAGACTGTTAGCCAGACTGTTAGCCCTAGAGTACAGACTGTTAGCCATAGAGTACAGACTGTTAGCCCTAGAGTACAGACTGTTAGCCCTAGAGTACAGACTGTTAGCCAGACTGTTAGCCCTAGAGTACAGACTGTTAGCCAGACTGTTAGCCCTAGAGTACAGACTGTTAGCCAGACTGTTAGCCCTAGAGTACAGACTGTTAGCCCTAGAGTACAGACTGTTAGCCATAGAGTACAGACTGTTAGCCCTAGAGTACAGACTGTTAGCCAGACTGTTAGCCATAGAGTACAGACTGTTAGCCAGACTGTTAGCCCTAGAGTACAGACTGTTAGCCCTAGAGTACAGACTGTTAGCCATAGAGTACAGACTGTTAGCCCTAGAGTACAGCGTGTTAGCCAGACAGTTAGCCCTAGAGTACAGACTGTTAGCCCTAGAATACAGACTGTTAGCCATAGAGTACAGACTGTTAGCCAGACTGTTAGCCCTAGAGTACAGACTGTTAGCCCTAGAGTACAGACTGTTAGCCAGACTGTTAGCCCTAGAGTACAGACTGTTAGCCAGACTGTTAGCCCTAGAGTACAGACTGTTAGCCCTAGAGTACAGACTGTTAGCCAGACTGTTAGCCCTAGAGTACACTTAGTACTGCTAGTACTGCTAGTTCATGTACCCTTAGTATAGATAGTCCACATATTTAAATTTTAGGTCCCTATATGTTTATTGTATACACCTTCCTGCCAAAGCAAATTCCTTGTCTGTGCAAACTTTCATGGCGAATAAACCCCATTCTGATTCTGATTCTGATTCTGATACAGACTGTTAGCCAGACTGTTAGCCCTAGAGTACAGACTGTTAGCCCTAGAGTACAGACTGTTAGCCCTAGAATACAGACTGTTAGCCATAGAGTACAGACTGTTAGCCAGACTGTTAGCCCTAGAGTACAGACTGTTAGCCCTAGAGTACAGACTGTTAGCCAGACTGTTAGCCCTAGAGTACAGACTGTTAGCCCTAGAGTACAGACTGTTAGCCAGACTGTTAGCCCTAGAGTACAGACTGTTAGCCCTAGAGTACAGACTGTTAGCCAGACTGTTAGCCCTAGAGTACAGACTGTTAGCCATAGAGTACAGACTGTTAGCCCTAGAGTACAGACTGTTAGCCCTAGAGTACAGACTGTTAGCCAGACTGTTAGCCCTAGAGTACAGACTGTTAGCCCTAGAGTACAGACTGTTAGCCAGACAGTTAGCCCTAGAGTACAGACTGTTAGCCCTAGAGTACAGACTGTTAGCCCTAGAGTACAGACTGTTAGCCAGACTGTTAGCCCTAGAGTACAGACTGTTAGCCCTAGAGTACAGACTGTTAGCCAGACTGTTAGCCCTAGAGTACAGTAAAACCTCGGAGACATGGTGTACTTGCTCCCAGGGATCTACGTTGAATACTTGAAATATTCTATATATGTAACAATAATAATATTCGTTTTGGAGGCTCTTGTCTCGCCTTTGTCCCTCTGAGGTCATCGTGTCTGGGTCACAGTGAAAAGGACGGGAACAGGGTGGACTCACTTCTGTTTGGGGAAATGGAAGAATAAAAGAAAAAATTATTGGACCTAATCTAGGTGTGTGTGTGTGTGTGCTCAGAATGCAGACTCTTTCTCAGGGGCTCTGGCCAAAACCTGTTTTAAACACATCCCTTCCTTTCTCCCCTTGTCTTGAGACAATCTCTGACCTGATGTGATTGGACGGGTTTTAAAAACAAATCTTCATAGCGGTGACCAATCCGTTGGTGTCAGACGTGTGGTTTCATTTGAGAAGGGAGACAAGAAGGGAATGTGAAAGTAACAGGAGAACTTATTTGTCTCCTTCCGACTGCATGGCTATTTTACGACATGCTCCTTGTGACAAGTGTTCCAGTCAAGCACTCCATATTCCCCCCTATCAGCGCGGGTGACCTGGTCAATCCATCCCCTCTGGGAAGAAAGTCTTTCTTTGTCGCCACTTTACTTCTTCTAGCTTTCTTTTCACACTGTCACGCATTACTCTTTCTCCACTCTATTTCTCTAACCTATTCTCTCTCTCTGTTTCTCTCTCTCTCTCTCTCTCTCTAACCTCCTCTCTCTAATTCTCGAACGTCCTCTCTCTCTCTTTCTCCAGCCTCCTTTGTCTGTCTGTCTCTCTTTCTCAAGCCTCTTGCTGAGGCAATGGTGGGGCTCTTCAAGGTTCGACTTCTGAACAAGATGGTTCTACACGCTGTCCTGGCTGGTCTCTCCAGCCTCTCTCCCTCTCTCACTCTCTCTCTCTCTCTCTCTCTCTCTCTCTCTCTCTCTCTCTCTCTCTCTCTCTCAGTAGACCAGCTGTGTCCAGGGCTAAGAGGTCAGCAGAGTCTAGGACTGGAGAAGCACACTGTTGTCTGAACTCGCTGTGATTCTCTTGTCTGATATGACCAAATGCTCTCTCTCTGTCTCTACCCCTCTCTCTCTCTCTTCTCTCTCTGTCTCTACCTCTCTCTCTCTCTCTCTTCTCTCTCTGTCTCTCTCTTCTCTCTCTCTCTACTTCTGTCTCTCTATGTCTCTCTCTCTCAGACCCGCATGTTGTTCCTTTCCACCACAACTAGTGAAGGTGAACCTGAACTCACTGATCCTGTTGCTGTTTTGGGGAATACCCTCTTTTTGACGAGCAAAGCCGCGGAGGGCTTCACAAACGCCCATAGCACTGAAGCGAAACCAACCGGAATTCTCAAGGAAGACAACAAAAGCATAACTCCCAGGCAAACGCATTGAGAAATCATTGGAGAAACATTGAGGAGGACCAATTCAGGGAGGGATCCCCTCCTCCAGAGATCCATACACTACTCAAGACGAATACATTCTATCATGTGTGTGTATGTGCATATGTGTGTGTGTGTGTGTGATTCCACCATCAATGTGTTGTTCTGTAGTTTGTGTGTTGACATGAAAATAGAAAACAACAGAAGCTGCCGGTACAAGATGAGAATCTGCATTATGATTACGGATGAGAACACAACAGACACGCATACAAACCCATGCACCCGCACACACACACACGCGCACACCGATGCACCCGCACACACACACACACACACACAAGCACACACTCTAATTTTGGTCAAAATCATATTATTTCACAATGATTTCCACAATGTGGTGGTATGAGTGTGGTAACAGTGATTACTGAGAGACAAATAGTGATGAGAACCCATCTCTGTTCAATCTGAGCAGGACTGGCATTATCTCTCTCCCCCCTCCCTCCCTCTCTCTCTCTCTCTCTCTCTCTCTCTCTCTCCCTCACGCTCCATACTGCTGAACCAACGGCGGTAGCAGAGGATAACAAATGTTCTTCTTTTTGCTTCAAGCTGCGGACACATATTTTGCAACGGAAAACGGAAAAGGTAGTGTGCAATCATTTTCTGTTTCTTGCGAGGAGAATTAAAAACGGTCGGACTACTTGACGCTTATTGCGGTATTGCAATAAATTGTTTTGACGAAAACTGAGCCCAGTGATAGAGCGAGTATGCAGTTGTTGGCAGAGCACCTTAACTAGACCCGAGCTCTTTGCTTTATCAGATGCAACAGTAGCTTGGCGATGTGGATTCAGGTTCATTTCAGTTTGAAGTTATTCTTGACTCCCGACTTACAAGCAGATTCAATATTTTAAAAGAAAACTATCAATAAATATGCATATAGGGTATCATTTCCATCACAAGCCAGACTTAGCAGCGGGCAATGTTTGTATGGCGCATTTTTGCACTCGTTGCCAGTAATTCTGCATCGTGTTAGAAACGGGGAATGTGTGTAGCTTGTGTGTCGAGCGATGAAAGGAAGCAGTGTTTGGTCGTTGCTGCCCGGCTGGACGGGATGGATGCCTGGGTGCGGAGACGGACAGATGCGCGGGAGGGGATTTGGAGGGAGGGAAGGAGTCACGCGGGCGGATAATACCGGCGGTCTGCGTGCGATGTGTTCTCGAGCCAGGATTGGTCTTTCCCATCCAAGCTGGCACTCTCTACAAACAGAGACACTTTAGCATGTCCATTAGAATATATTTGATATACTGCAGCTTACGGTCCCGGCTGAAGCGTGAGTCAGACTCGCGCTTGGCTGCACTTTAGACAGAATGTATAGGCGACTAATTACATTATCCGTTACCGTTGGTGTGTGTGAGAGAGAAAGAGATATGGCGAGAAAGAGTGAGTGAGAGAGAGAGATAGAGAGAGAGAGAGAGAGAGTCGTGCATCGTGCATCGGTAAACTAGAACGTGGGGCTCTGTTTCAGCACTGGCTGCCACGCCGCGTGCCTCCCGTCTCCCCGTCTGCCTGTTGACGTGTAGATACCCTACCTATTACACATACCGATCACATACCGTTTGCAGCCCAGGCGCTATGTGACTCCCCGTCACCTACATTTCGGCAAGTCCGGCGAGGTGATGCGATGAACACAGCGGTAGATTAATCACACACACACACACACACACACACATACACACACATACATACACACCCTCTCACACATACACACCCACACACAAGGAATCATTAGTCCCGAGCTTGTTTGCGCCCGCACAATCAGAACCATGGACAGCGCCCAGTTCTGAGCTGTGTCCGAGATGGGACGGGCTTCTTTAAACGGAATACACCTTCATGTGCGTCACTAATGCACGGTAACATTTGGTTATATGAAAGTAAAAATGTGAAAAGTAGCATTGCGCATGTTGAAGCTTTCCCTTAAACATAACAAAGTGTACAATTAAGACAAACCAAGAAACACTAAAACAGCCCAATATGCAGTAACCTGCTATGAACGGTTAAAAAGAGGGAACGGTGTGTCCCTATTATCATCTGCTTCTCGCCCTGCAGCCGACGGGCACGGCAAACCGGCTGTTTCCGACTGGTCCTCGTACCAGCAGAACTTGCCACTCATTAAAAGGACGCAGGTTTCAAAACACCGTTTCATTGGTCCTGCATTTCTCGAAGCGTTTGGCTATCAGCCAGACGACTCCTGACGGAGCGGAGAAGCCTTGGGCCTGTTTTGCTTTCCTTTCATCTGAACCAAGAACGACATAACTGAGTTAAATATTCGAGTGTGAAATCATTCCATTCATAATTGAAAACGGGAATGAATTGTAAACTCCCCGTCAAACTGTTGTTCTGTTGGCTGTATGCCGATTTGCTCATATTTGGCAATACGTGTAGCGAAAATGTCTTCCAGTATCTTTACAGTCCAGTTTGGCCCATCCTCCAGGGTAAACACATCTATAGCACCTCGAACAGGCTGAGCAGGCAGACCTCTTGTCACCTTGTCGGCAATTCAATTAGAAACCATCTCAGTAGATACTGTATATCCCAGTCTGAAGTATGAGAAGAATGAGAAGACGGTAGTTTGTCTGTAGGGTTTGCCTCTGGTGTTAGCGAGCGCTTCAGTCGAAACACAGTCACTTTCAGTTGGGGTGTTTGTCTCACAGATCAAATCGACTCAAACGCGTTCATACAGCCCTTTTTTACAAGCAATGCCACAAAGGGCTTCACACACGCCCATAGAACCGCACGTCAATCAGCCTAAACGCTCTGTTTGTGCGCCCAGGGATCCATTGACGCCCATAATCCCTCACTTCTCCCCCCGTCCATCCCCTCATCATGGCGGCCCCCCAGGACCCCGGGTCGCAGGCCCTGGCCAATGCCCTTCATGCGGCCAATCGATGGAGGGAGCCAGCCAATCAGAAGGATGGGCCTCTTGAGGACTAAAGTATTGACCACCCCCCCCCCCCCCCCCCATCCTTCCCCTCCCCCCCCCCCCCCAGCCGAGAGAATATCGCTTTGCAGAACGTGTCTTTGAAAAGCCGCAAGCCTCTTGCATGGGAGGAGCGACACGGACGCACACACACTGCACACACACACACTGCACACACACACACTGCACACACACTGCACACACACACACTGCACACACACTGCACACACATACACTGCACACACACACACTGCACACACACTCTTGCCTGCGGTCTCTTTAGCTTCCTGGTCGCCCTCCTCCGGATCAATATTCAAAATCGTTCTCTGTAGAAACCGCACTTACATCCATCAACCCACCGGCGGGCGAATCGGGTGAGACACGGATAGGGTGACGAGATACCACGTTGTGATTGGGTGACAGGTCCAGGCAGGAGCCTGGGGACGGGACAGCACTCAGGTCTACAGCAGCTCCACAGCTGACGGGGAGCGTGGAGGAGAGCGTGGTGTGTGTGGTACCTTGTGGTGATGTCAGCAGGGATGAGAGAGAGAGAGGGAGAGAGAGGGAGAGAGAGGGAGAGAGAGAGGGAGAGAGAGGAGAGAGAGGGAGAGAGAGAGGGAGACAGACAGAGACAGAGAGAGGGGGGAATCAGGTCATCATTAAAATACGTGTGACACTGATGCAGAGGATGTGACAACCAACTGAGCATTTGGACTCACACTCTCTCTGTCACTCCATCTCCCTTTCACACTCTCTCTTTTCCCCCCCCCTCCCTCTCTCTCTCTCTCTCTCTCTCTCTCCCTCTCTCTCTCTCTCTCTCTCTCTCTCTCTCTCTCTCCGTCTCTCGCTGAGACTCGCGCCATCATTCAGCGTGACGGGAGAACCCGCCCATCCGCGCAAGCGATCGCCCCGTCTGCGAGCCCAGACGAGGAGAGCAGACGAGGGCTTGATAAGCTCCCAAACGCAGACACAGCTGTGGCCGCACCGCCTCCATTTCAAATCGGGCGGCGCCCATCACAGTCTTTTATGAGGAATATCAACTCAGCGCGCGGTGGGGGTGGGGGTGGGTGTGGGTGTGTTGGTGTCAGGACCTGCCTGTCATGGCAGTAATTAAGGTCTAAATGACTCAGCCGAGGTGTGTGTGTGTGTGTGTGTGTGTGAGAGAGAATCTGATCGAGATAGCAGAGGCGTTTGGTGTTTGTCGTTGGCTTTGGAAGGTGTGATCGTACGCTCCGGGGAGAGGCCCTGTCACACACGGCACTGGCTGTACGCGAGAGCCAACCTTGCCCCACGGAGGCCCAGGCATGCGGGCCGCGAGCGCGCATGCGCCTGGTGATGGTTGGCAGCCCGGTGGCGCTGGTTCGCGACAATAACGTGGCATTATGTTGGAGGCACACTGACCCCATTGGCCTTGGCTTAGTCTGTCGCACGGACACTTCCCTCTGTCCACCCCCCGCTCACACACACATACACACACACACAGATGGATTGATGGGGCCTGCGTGTGGTGTTTCCTTTTGGGCGTTTGTGTGTGGCACCATCTGCCATCCTCTCTTCAGCATGCCAGGCACTACCCCCCCAAAACACGAGGAGGACGGGAGGTGAGACAGGAGGAGGGGATGGAAGAGGGGGATGAGGAGGACGGGAGGTGAGACAGGAGGAGGGGATGGAAGAGGGGGATGAGGAGGACGGGAGGTGAGACAGGAGGAGGGGATGGAAGAGGGGGATGAGGAGGACGGGAGGTGAGACAGGAGGAGGGGATGGAAGAGGGGGATGAGGAGGACGGGAGGTGAGACAGGAGGAGGGGATGGAAGAGGGGGATGAGGAGGATGGGAGGTGAGACAGGAGGAGGGGATGGAAGAGGGGGATGAGGAGGACGGGAGGTGAGACAGGAGGAGGGGATGGAAGAGGGGGATGAGGAGGACGGGAGGTGAGACAGGAGGAGGGGAGGAAGGGGAGGATGAGGAGACAGAACCAGTGTCACTTATTCGCGTCCGAGCTCTTCCGACACACGCGTGTTTATGTGCACGGCTGTCGCACGGAGGCACACGCCACACGCACACACCTATATCCCACACACACACACCCCCTCTCCACACACACTCACCACACTCCATGCACACTCGGAACACCCCACACACACTCGATTTTTGGAATGAGGCCCCTAGGTTTTGATACTGCCCCAGTTTCATTTGGCATCTGTGGCGCACACTCATCTTTCTGTACCTCCCTCTCTCTCTCTCTCCTTCTCTCTATCTGTCTCTCTCTCTCCATCTCTCTCTCACTCCTCTCTCTCTCTATCTGTCTCTCTGTGTGTCTCTGTCTCTCTCACACACACCCACACATACACACACACACACACACACACGTACACGCACCACACGAAGAGCAGTCTCGTGTATAAATATTTTAGCTGTGTCACCCACTCTGCAGGCGTGTCTGCACAGACAGACAGGATCTGTGTGTTTTCTCTCGCTAATGTGTGGGTGTGCGTGCCTGTGTGTGTTCTGCGGAACACGGGGCAGAGAAAGATCAAACCGGGGAACAGAGGGAGGACTTGAGAGTTCCTACTGTTTGTCTGACGCGTTATTCTATTTTCTCATTGGAAAACGCTTCTTGCGCACTTATAAGAGAGGCATCTCACTATGTCTTGATGACAGAGCTGCAGTGTGTGATGATATGCTGATGGAAGAGGGAAAACAGGTTTTCGGAGTTGAAAGCATGGATTCACATGAGTATCACAAATGAACCTTCCCTGGTCCGGACACAGATCTCAATTGATCCACAGACAAACGTGATCTAAACACCGACAAACGAACAGATGACAATGGTTACGAAACTGTCGCATTCACTCTCATACCACCGGCAAGTGTGTCTGTGATATCCGTTCTCCGTAATGCCGGTAGACTCGCACGCACCTGCTCGCGCAAGCTGTTGAGCTGCAGACGGGATTCAGACTGCTGTCCAATCAACACACTGCTGTTGGTGAAGGCAAACCCTTTAGTAGGACACAGCAGTCAGGTGGCTGAGTGGTTAGGGAATCGGGCTAGTAATCAGAAGGTTGCCGGTTCATGCACCCCGAGGAAAGTAGGGTGAAGTGCCTTGCCCAAGGACACAACGTCATTAGGCAATGCCGGGAATCGAACTGGCAACCTTCAGATTACAAGCCCGACTCCCTAACCGCTCAGCCACCTGACTCCCTGGTTCTTAGAAATCGGGTGTGCTGGATTAGGGTTGGAGAGACTCCAGACAGGCAGGTAGCTCTCCAGGAACAGGGCTGGACACCCCTGCGATCGAGGATCCGAAACGTCCGTTGTCCTTCTGTTCTCCTGCGGCTGTGGCAGCTTCTCCTTGTCACCGTGGTGTTGGCCACGCGTGGCAGATGCTGGTGTTTGGGTCCCCAAGCACACTCGGTCCTTTTCATGCTTTCAAATGATGTGCCAGGTTCTGTTGGTTCTGCCTGGTTAAATAAAAGTTCAATTAAAATGTATTGTTCGTTGAAATCGGAGAATAGATTTGATCTTTCTGCCAGTGTTGAGGTTGGAAATCGGTAGTTTCTAGAACTCAACAGAACAGAAGACGTTCATACTAAAACTAAGATAAATAATTCTGTAGCTGCATTTAACTAGAAGCAAATGATAGCCTGTTATACGTTATGGAAATATATTTATATTATATTACACCCCCTGTGGGTTTCCAAATAAGCCTATTGTAAAGAACTGCAGCAGCAGGCATATTGACTGTATTTTCAAGCAGAGGTTTTGAAATGAGCTGCCTGGCAGGCAAACGACCCACAAACACACACACTGTCTCACACGCACACACACACACACACACACACACACAGTCTCACACACACACTGTCTCACACACACACACACAAACACACACACTTTCTCACACACACACACACACACGCACACACACACACACTGTCTCACACGCACACACACACACACACACACACTGTCTCACACACACACTGTCTCACACACACACACACAAACACACACACTTTCTCACACACACACACGCACACACACGCACACACACACTGTCTCACACACACACACACACACACTGTCTCACACACACACTGTCTCACACACACTGTCTCACACACACAAACACACACACTTTCTCACACACACACACACACACGCACCCACCCACACACACTCCCGCACACACACCCACACACTCAATGCAACAAAGGAGGATGAGACAGCCTCTCCCTGCTGCTGCGAGGCTGAAGGTGGGTGGCGGGGGGTGGCCGAGGCCCACTGAGAGAATTAGAGGCTTGTGGGAAACCTCCTGAGATGTGTCCCCTCACCCCCCCTGCGTCTGGGTAGCGGGGACTTGGAGGCGGTGAACGCCCCTGCGGAGATGTCAGAACAACACACGGCTCCCCGCGCTGCGTTAAGGCTGTTCAGCTTCCAGGAAC